>NW_025942039.1:0-655 GCF_000764305.2 Hyalella azteca | reverse complement strand
TGCCATTATAGTTGCCACCTCACCTGTAGAACTTGCTGCCACGCTGCCATTATAGTTGCCACCTCACCTGTAGAACTTGCTGCCAGGCTGCTACATGCCATTATGGCTGTCAACTCTCCAGCAAAATATAGAACAAGGCACCTGACGTTGAAAAAAACCTTAAAAAACGTTATGTTCAAATAACATTGAAATACCGTTATTTAAACGTATACGGCCTGAAGGCTTGTTGCCACAAGCCATTGAGGCTGCCATCTCACCTGTAGAACTTGCTGCCACATGCCATTATAGTTGCCACCTCACCAGCAAAATATATAACCAGGCACCTGACGTTGAAAAAACGTTAAAAATACGTTATGTTCAAATAACGTTGAAATACTGTTATTTAACGTCAACAGCCTGGAGGCTCGCATCCACATGCGAGTACCTGTAGAACTTGCTGCCACGATGCCACATGCCATTATAGTTGCCACCTCACCTGTAGAACTTGCTGCCACGCTGCCACATGCCATTATGGCTGCCACATGCCATTATGGCTGCCACCTCACCTGTAGAACTTGCTGCCACGCTGCCACATGCCATTATGGCTGCCACCTCACCTGTAGAACTTGCTGCCACATGCCATTATAGTTGCCACCTCACCACTTGCCACATGCCA
>NW_025942038.1:0-524 GCF_000764305.2 Hyalella azteca | reverse complement strand
GCAAGGATACGTGAAGGTGAGTATCATGTGATATTGGTGAAGGCTCTAGGTGAAGAATTGCCATGCGTCAATACTAGTGAAAATATATTCTATGTTGGTCCAGTTTTAATTAGGATTATTTATGTATTTAAAAATTTAAAAAGTGCGCAACTCAATGTGTACAACAGACTTTTCATATGCAGGAAAGTCTGGATTGAGTTTGGAACTTGAGTCGAGACATTGAAGCTTGACTTGGAACCTGAAGCTTAACAGTAAAACATAACTTACATAGGATATGCTTTAGTTTGTAAAGCATCGTTTGCTAGGATTTTTGATGCGAGCCATCAGCGAAATTGCCTCCAATATAGTTGCACTAAATTTAATGGCTGACAACGATATACAAAATTATGTTTGGACTAACATGCATTACCATTTGTTGGACCTTAATTCTGGAATAAGCGACTACAAGACTATATAGCGAGACTTGTGCTATGACTCGTATCGTAAAAAGTTTAAAGTCACTCGTGAAACTGTGACGAGTTTAC
>NW_025942037.1:0-455 GCF_000764305.2 Hyalella azteca | reverse complement strand
GTTCTTATTTTTACATTTTATGTATGTATGTGAAGTTTCATGATGATCGGATAATAACTGTAGAAGTTTTTCCGGAGGGTAGTCGGTCCCCTTAACTCCTGAACACCTATAAATGCTCCCGACATCTACTGCCAAATTTCATTACAAAAATTTTAAGATGCCTCCATGTGTGGTTAGTACCCCCGGGTTCGTGGTTAGTGCCCCCAGGTGAGTAGTTAGCATAGTGGAATTCTACGAAGACAGGCATGGAATATATGTACTTGGCGAGCCGTGACTGAATTTTTCGAGCTGTGGTTTTATGGATTTGCCAGCTGTGATTCCATTTCACCTAGCCGTGAATTCCATATCTCGGCCATGAAAAGCCATTTATGAGGCGCGAATTTATTTATAAAGTCCATGGGCACTCCATGCATGTTTTACCCCAAATCTCTAATTTTACCCTAAAACAGTCAAAT
>NW_025942036.1:63298-252955 GCF_000764305.2 Hyalella azteca | reverse complement strand
GATCTCGTTCTTGCTGGCATTCAAGTTAACGAAGGCACGACGAAGCCTTCATATTCCAGAGGGATGACATCAAATATCAAGTTTTGTCCCTCTGGATTACTTTCGCTCAGCTTGATGGAATTGGCAATCCATCTCGTCGCGGTCACGACACAATGGCCCTCAATCGCTGACTAACTTCCGGGTGATACGGAACAAATTGATCATAGTTTGCTTCTTCAATCAACATTTATGAGAAAATGAAACTACTCGCTTATTAATTTAGTTTTGGAGTTATAAATTTGTATTTTTTTCAATGAATGTTTTAAATAATTCCTTTACACTTATTTGAAAAGTATCAATTCTATGTAATGAGTATCCACGAAAAAGTATTCATCCACTAAATTTTCTCAACATATCGGCGAGTCAATATTTCGGTACTCCCCAGAAAATACTTTATTCTACAGACAATTGACTTTTCTCTGGATATAAGTAAATAATATAACTATTATAGTATGGGTCTTTCCATGTATTGAGTCCCAGAAAATGACCTAGAAGCCACGCCTGTAGTCTGCGGTGGGCCAATATTGCACCAGTGATACATTGCTGCGTTGGCACCACTTGTACAGGGGCCAAGGCAGCTCTGGCCACCTATGCATTATTGCGCTCCCGTTTTCAATAACGTCATTCAGCCGTGCAACGTGAATAAAAATTTAAAAGATTTTTTTTGCAATTCTGGGAATTCTGAAAGTATGCGAGACACTTCTGACATTTCAAAGTAAGATACAGAAATGTTTCGAAAATAACAGTTTTCATCTGGAAGTGTCGTTGTTATTAGAATTTTGAAACTAAAGTCATATAAAACGAAAAATGAAAACAAAAATTTCTCGCCTTATATAATCATTTGTCAATAAATCTTCACTTAGCATCGAAGATCACATTGGTGATACGGTCGTACATAAACAACAAATCGTGCTTTTATGCATAACATACTCACAACAGTAAGTAATTTAGAGAGATTTAGAGACTTCTGTTCAAAATTTGCATAATAGAAATGGTGCAAGCAGGAAAACAATGGTTTTCTCGCCTGCATGGGCATCATTCACCAACCCCATTCAAGGATGCTCAAGCCTCCTAAAGAAAAACAAGGAATTTATGGGCAATTTAGTTAAAGATCTCATGACGCTTCTACTAAATCAAGGGAGACATTTCTCTGTGTTTGTAAAGGGAAAAATATTCGCCCAGTGAATTCATTCTGGGGCTTAGAGGCCTTAAATAACAAAAACTGTTAATAAATTGCTTTTAATTTGCAACGCTGTTCTTTGTGTTCAGATCTTGCGGATAAATTCGTGTGCTTATTTAGACGTACCTACGCACTAATTAAAAATTTAAAAGTAATAATTCAGCCGCAGAATTCGGCCCAGATAAGTGTTTATTATATAATTTAAGAATTATAATGATTTTTTACTTGCGTCACTGGTATCTGCCATCAAAACAGAGTCAACTTCATAAATTAGTATATGGATTGATGAATCAATAGTAAAACAAAATAACATGGAGTAACTTTCATAATGAGCATAATGTGACCAAAAATATATATTAAAAATGTTTAAATTACATTTTTTATCATGAAAAAATATCCATTGATCATAACTAGCTCGTTTCTGAATGTAATAATGCCAGTTTTTAATTTCAGTAAATGAATTTTTCTGTGGTATTGCTTCAGAATTTAAAATATCGCGTGATGACAATCATTGCTCGATGATGGCACTAAGATTGCTGAGCAATTTCACCCCACAACAATCTGGAACACGTGCATGAGACAGAATGAGAGACTAGGGCTAGTAGCACGATCATAGACCATCCAATATGATTGCCTTGTACATTTTTTACTAGATAATTCAACTAAAATCTTCATGACGGCACTCTAAAGGGAAAGACTAGGAGTTCTGGCTGGTCATTTCTTAATTGGAAACATGCTAATTGGTAGCTTTTTTGCGAGATATTTTTCATGAATGCTTTATTTAGTAAATAACGTGTTCACTGAAAAGCAGTTGAAATGAGTGTGGAGGCCCTGCGACGTACAACGATTATTTTTCGTTTAGATTTAATTTGTTTGCATTGATAACTAGTCAACACATTAAATGTTCCAAAAAGACAAAACATATATAAGCACCGGCTGGTCACGACTCCTTTTTTATCGTGTGCAATTAATGGACAAATTTTTTGCAATGCTTTTCGAACTTTATCGCTTATTCGATCATTAATGTAGTAGGATCTGAAATCGTTACCAACAAAGGCATAGGAATTTTTACTTTCCAAGTCAGTTGCTTAAAGGTGAAACAACTTCAAATTCAAATTGACCAAAAACTTCCAATGATGCTAACTCTGAGAAATAAAAGTATAATTAAATTTTTTGTTTCATTTCAAATTTTGCACGTGAACTCAAGCACTTTATAGAAGGCTGACCTGTTAAAAGAAGTGCAAACTTTCTGGGATTAACGTAGGCAAGAGTAATGCCTTTCTACTTCAAAACTTTGCCTTGCGCATTCGATAGGCTTGAATTATTCAGCAGGCATCTCAGACCAAGCTTGATTCATTAGTAGAAAATAACACGGTTAGTGCATCAAGGCTAGTTAACTCTATCTCAAAATTAACGGGTAGGTAGTAGGTTCTTGCAAAAAAGCATTTCCTTAAATAGAGTCTGGTCTATGATATTTTGATAGAAAATGTTGTAGTATGTATTACTATTATAGTAATACATTCTACCTAAATTTCTAGGATATGTTCTGTACGGAGTTGTAGGTATTGTTAAAGCTATTAATCCGATGTAAATTAGATGGCCTAACAATTAACCATGTCTGCATTGAAAATTTTTCGAAATCCAGGTCTGTCAATTCAGTTATATTCGAACTGACGATATAGCTGGACTCCGAAACGCTTTCAATGAAAAGTGGCAATTGTGTGCTCTCAAAGGTTATTTAAATTGATTTTTTTTGGCTTTTAAATTCTTAATTTCTGCAATCAAGCGATCTTATTGCATATTATGTAATTTTTATCTAAAAACCTTCTAATTAGAGTTAAATTCATAAGACACAGGGCTAGGTAGCAATTATTCGCAATAAATGAGTAGTATTAAAAATATGTTCACATCTCGGCCAAAAAAGATTATGTTATCTGGTCAAGAATATAGTTTAGAGGTCACATGAATATAAGATGTAAAATTGGCTGAGACCAATAAAAAAAATAAATATTTATATTGAGAAAAATAGATGACGTTTATGAGTGATCTATTACGAACGAATTAAGTTGATCATTTTTGTTCCCAAAGCACATATAGTAATTAATTTCATCGTGCTTGAGTATTAAATGTGAATTCAGCTTTCTACAATCAATGCATATATGTTGCTCCGAACATTGGCTAGCATGACAGAACATCAGAACGAAGAGCGATAGCCTGTCAAGCGAGGACAATTAAGACGGAAGAGATTATATTTGCACTCCAAGAATAGCCAGCATTTCCATGGGATTTAACATGCAGCGATGAAGAACAAGTATCTCTTTCTTGCCAATTATGCTTCACAAATGGCCGCATTGCTGATATTACGGGCCATAAATTTCATGGCTGCGGAGTCCCGTGTCAGAGCTCGGGACAGGGAAGGCCTGATAGGAGCTGCAATTTATCGATTTGCATTTCCTGAGAATGGTAACTGGGTACCGTTGGACGGTGGTGCTGCGAACTTACGTTACGCTGCAACGGTCGACCAATCTCAGTCTAAAAACCAATCTCGGTATAAATGATTTCTCGACGTTGAGAAATATTATGGAACACAAGTATGTAAGTGTTGAGAACACCATAGCATTTATTGATATATATGAAAATATTTGGCCTAATTTTCTGCTTTACATAATATCAGTTTGCCCATAAACCTTCAGGCGTCATTTATCTTCTTTTTAAATTAGGATTCTTTTTTCAAATATCGCTTGGCTATGAAGTAATTGCAAGACACCGAATGCCTCAAACGTTTGATCATTTGTGGGCAGCAAAAGGTAGGTCAACGGAAACTAAAATTTTCACTTTTGTGTAGTGGCGCAGTGCGTTCAATTCTTTGGAGTCACGCGAGCGCCATATCCGTTCATGACACAGACCTGTTTAGCCCCGTTTTAGGGGTACAGTAAAAATACATGTCGATGGCTGCTGCGGGTAGTGCAGAAGAAGACTTTGTGACTTGGTTTCAAAGAACGAACTAACTTGGGAACTTAGAGCTGCAAGAGAGGGGGAGAACTGTGAACATAATTGTTAGCAGAAATCAGCAAGAGCCAGTTATATGGTAGTACGCTAGAGATAGACAGAAATAGCTTATACATATTTAAAACTATATTCGTCACAGTCGGAAGAAGGGTTTAAATAAGCAAACTAACTGCCGACTGGGGGAACTTAGAGCTTCAAGAGAGGGTGAGAATTGTGAACATGATAGTGAGCAGAGTTCAGCAAGTTTCCAGTAGATAGTAATACACTATTAAAATAATAAGTCAATGATGCAATGCCAGACGTTTAAAGCCATATTCAACATATTTGAAAGAGTTCGGTTAGACTTCCCGTATTACTGTGTTTGAAAACAGCTGTTAACAATGAGTATTTTTATGCTTTCCTATAGTTTAATTTAAATAAAATTATACAAACGAAATACGATCTCTAGTGATAAATTAAATGTTAACGATGTAATACTATATTAGATATTAAAATTGAATTGTTTTTACCAATAACCAAAAGTTTATATGTGCTTGTGAACTCGACAGTTTTTAGCCAGAAACTTTACTGGTGTGCGACAACTCGCATGTAACAAAGATTTTTCTTCTTGTGAAAACTTCTCTATTACACATTTAGCTGTCTCCGGCGACAAAAATTTCACCATCTATAAAAAATTTTAAGCCTCTCACATCTTTTCAGGGATGTCTGAAAGTTTGTTACGGGTGTATATTAAAGACATTGTTTTAATAAATACGTCACAGCAAATATTTTTTTTAATTGGCATTTTATTTTAGAAAAAGGTCAGTACTCCCAAAAGCATTCAAACTTGTTTTAAAGGCTCATGTGTGCATCATGTTGTTTACAATCGTTACTTTCGCATTTTTATTTTAAATTCCGAGAATACTGGAAAATTATACAAAAAATAATTCATTCCAGCGCGCATATGACTAATCTACTAATAATCAACAAAATTATTTTCCCTTTCATGGCAATTCATCGCAGAATTGTCAACATAATACAAAAATTAAATGACTGAACTCAGATTTTTTTGCTTCAAGTTATTTGAATGGTTTATGATTAATAGCCTAAAATTTCGTGTAACATGATTCTCACCTCTGACAGAAGAACAGCAGCTCATAGCAAGGATAAGGAACGCCATAGATGTTGTGAAGTTGTAGGATCTCCCAATATCCTTGCGTTCAAACACCGCGTTCTTTTTGTCATTTAGTGACACGGTATTAGCTACCCTCCTGTCTTCTTTTGTGTGTTCTAGCTTACTTGCAAGACAACACTTCATCTTCGCTTTTGTTTCATTGCAAGTTAAAAGTATTTCCAAAATTAGGTGGAACTTATTGCTCTTTCAATATTCATTTCATATTTTTTTCTGGTTCATAATACAACTGGCATGCATTTTCATGTCATTTCCTACACGTAATCGAAGTTACTACAAACTGAGAATATTCTTGAAAATATGAATACCTTATTTATGCGCGCATATTCAAGCTCGTTGAATTTTGCATAAAACACTTGAGATAACACGTTACGCTAAATTATCTTCTTTATTCCCTTCATATTAAAAATTTTTTTTACTGATTTATCGACAAATTTTTAACGGAATTGGGAGTGTAAATTTTAAGACCTGTGCATTTTACTTGTATGAATTAACATATCATTTCAAGTGTATAATAGAACAAAAATTTATGGTCTTTATGGAGAAAAAAACACACTTCATGAACCTCAAAGAATGAGAAGAGATAGTAAAACGACATAAATGCCTCATGCATTTAAAAAAAGAATACCCTGAACATTGTTGCCGTTATTCGATTTGGTAAATAATATTTTTAATGAAAAAAATTATTGTTGAGCAGCTTTTGACGGAATTGTTTGAATTTTCATGTGGTTTTATATTTTTACCGTTTAATTTTGTTTACTACTTTTTTGCATCAACTTGATTCACGCGTATTATGTGAGCATGTTATTCGAATAAAACTTTAGAAATCCGCAGCGTAGAGCAAATTTTCGCAACAATATTCAAAAAATGATACACAAAACAACATAATAACAATGCACAAAACCGCTTGTTTACCCTTGTTACCTTGGACATCGAAAGAATGGCTACCGTTTTAAATTGGTAAAAATTTTCGGGATTTTCGGTAAGAAAATTGATGCATGATAGTTTTCGGAGCGTATTGTTGAGGTATATATGACACAGTCATTGTTTTTAATATTACGTTATTATTCATATATATGGTTTCTCCTGTTTGATTATAACTAATGTTAGATTAATTTGATGTGTTCATATTTATTTTTGGCATGTTGTTTTAAGTTTTAATTCGTTTTACTGCACAACAACGTTCTATTCAATGTTAATGTTCAATTCAATGTTAATCTTTTAATCAATATGTCCGTTCATCCATAGGTTTCAAAATTGTTTTTTTTAGGGTGGGGAGAGGAATTTCTATTTTATTATTACATTTTGTTGTGTTTTTTTCATTTGAATAAAAAGAATACCTTCTTCTGCAGGTAACTTATTAACGCATATATTTTCCTTTAGATCATCACTGCAATTTCATCACAACTAACAGGAAGATCCGTAAAGCAGTCGTGACGTGACCATTATCAGGTTGATATCAGAGCAGCGCTAACTAGCATCGTTAGCACAGCAATAAAGTTCCAATGAAGGAATCTCGCATATTTTTATGACTTTTCCTAATATCATTTGATAACGTTGCCTAGGAGAAGTTCTTCTAATTTTTATTGCTATGCATTATGGGGTACCGTCAGAGACGTGATTTCACAGGCTAACTCTTAAATGAAAATTTCACCTTAGTGGCATCCGACAAATTCAATGCTTCTATAAAGGCGATCAGATTAATTGATAATGAATTCATTTATTCCGACCATTGGATTTAACAAACTTATTATTGATGAATTTAAAGCGTGGTAATCTAAGGCGGTAAAAAGAGATGAAAATGATTGCACCACAGTTAATTTAACGGTGCTGATGATGTTTACAGAGTAGATGAGCTGCATTAACAATCAATGGTCATCTTGTGCAGAAAGTGTGACGTTTTGGTTACTAGTTTTAAAGGTTTTCAATCTCTAAAAATACGCAATTGTTTTCTATAAACTCATACAAAAGTATTTAGGTTTTTTCTCATTGTTGAAGACATTTTATTGAAGGAGAAAACTTTCTAAATAATGTTGAGAGCCAGAGATAGTTTAAATAAACTCTCTCAATAAATAAGTCAGTCCATAAATTATATTCTTTTAGCGATTCGTAATTTGATAAAACATACATTATTAGTCAATTTCTGAAATTCCATTATAAAAATCCTCTCTAAAATGTTAGCACATCGTATGTTCAGTTTAGTCGTATCAATAGTTTCAAAGAAAATGAATAAATCAATTTGAGATGAAAAATGGAATAGGTTCGCATAATATCTGACATAAGGAAATGACGTCGGGCATTCAGTTCCCATGGGGCATATTTTGCCGACACTGGTTTTATTTACAAACATTTCACCGGCAGTAAAACTCAAAACAAAAAAATCTTTCTTGAATTGCACTTAAGTAATCCTCTTAGACTCCTGACAAGATTAGTTAAATGACATAAATCCGACATAAACGTGACATGAAAAATATTTACGTCCCCTCTGTGAAATTATATTAAATGTTAACGATGTTTACTGAGAGTGCAGGAACTTTTTTGTTCCTGAAACACTGAGTACTGAAATTTTTTTGTTGAAATTCGTGAATATTTTTGAATATTCAAATACTTCCAGACTACTAAAAGCTAATGTATTTGTGATTACAAAAAATTAATTTCATTTTTATAAATATTGCAATTTTTTTCAAAACTTATAGTTTAAAGTTTTGAAAATAATTTCAAATGACGAAATTTCTCAGGGATATGCTTTTGGCATTCACTTCATTGAAGCCTGCTTCTAAAATTTCAGGACATGAATTACCACAAACTTCAATGAGTGCTTGGATTGTTATAAATCTATAAAACAATTCAACTGAAAAATGATATATCCAATCACAAATAAACTTTGTCTAATCAGCAGCTAAGGCATAAATACGCTTGTATTTAAAGACATAATTCACAGATAGTTAATTACATAATTAATTACATTATATTTAAATTAAATTTGTCACTTCATTAATAGTTGATTGAAAAATCTTTGCCATCAGTATTTTAACAGCACAAAATCTATCATACGGGCCAATGGATTGACTGATTAATTAAATTGATTAATTTTGTCTGAGACCGAATAATATACTTACTCTGCATCAAAACATTTCAAAGCAAACAAATATCAATCAGTAAAAACAATACTTTATTATTTTGGAAACTTGCCTAGTTAATAGTCTTTTTCTGGAAACCGTAATCACTCAAAACAAAAATATCTGTTGTCTTATATCTATATTTTTATTGCTATGCTAGTTAACTGCGCTGCCCGGAAATAGCACTAATACGTGTGAAATTAAATGCTTCGGATTCATCGTCGTTTTTCCGTAAATTAATTATCAGTTTTCATGCTTACCAAGTTCCAAGTTCTCCTCCTAATTTTCTTTAGTACTGTTTCCGTAGAAGATTGCTGGCATAAGCAAAATTTAATACAAGCTCTCTTAGAAAAAGGATTCCATCTGACCAGGAAAGAAAATATATGTTTATTCATTTAAGTTACACACAATAAATTAATATGAAACATTCATTCAAATCCGTAATTGCCTTACATGTACTATACGTATATTTAAAATGCTCTTCTGGTAAAAAGTCACTGGATTTCAGACATTAATTTGATAACTACTGATTGCTAACAAAATTACCTCATTGATTCCAAGGGAATTCACTGTCAATATTTCCAGTGGAGTAATTATTATAAATAGACTACATTTTAGTCTAGCTGACGCGACGAACAGCGTTAAGCTGACTTCATTACAAATTAATTTGAAATGACAAATTCGCGCCATGTATCGGGAATTGCTTTAACAATCCGTGAATCATTTAGCGAGGCGCTCGCGGGCGAAGAGTCGATCAAGAATCATTTGGAACCTCGTTATCGAAATGGCAGTAGGTGGGTGCAGCCACGCAGGCGCTTTAGCTTGATTTCATTGAGTGAGATGCATTTCCAGTCAATATTTTCTAGCAATTGAGTCAACCGATATAGAAAAAAATAGGGCGCTTTACACTGACTGAAATTTCCAGTGAATCGATTAATATGTTTTTAAGCTAAAACTATTATTCAAATACGTTCAAAACCAAATATAAAAAAATATATATTTGTGTTCGTTAAATTATAATTTTATGAATTCAAAACAAACACTTTTCATGCTTTGAGATTGCAAGTGGTTTGGTAAAGAATATATTATAATGTTCTGAATTATTTAATGTGGCTGTATCGACAAGTTTGTGACTAACTGAAAGGCAATTTTATAGTATTAATAAGTGCCAATCCTTCTTTGAGGGCAATGTTTGTAGGATCGTTTTCAATAAAATTTGCGAATCGTTTACTATTTTTCTATACAATTCATGGACAACGGAAATAGACGGAAAATGAGAGCCATTAAACTTCTAGAAAAACAATACAGCGCTGTCGATGTGGCAGATTCTCAAGTTATGGCCTCCTATAAATATAATTAGATCATTCGATTTCCGTAGCGTGCGTTGAAACTTATTCGCACGCAGTTAAAAACTTTTTCTCTATCCTAAATAAGCGGAATATCGTAAATATGATAATATTTCGCAGCTTTTCTATTTCGTTTAATTTGTTGGGATTGCATCCATCATTTTTATCAATCGGTTGGTTTGTCCGTTCATCTACAATTCGCGAAAAGTGTTAATCTATTGTAATGCAGTGCAATCACAATTTATAGGGTTCTTCTTTCTTTGTTTAATTTATCTACGCCAGTCGACGCAAAACGAAACCAATCTGCAGTTCCTGAAATCCGTGTTCTCAAGCAAAAAAATCTCGTTTTTCTTCGGAATTGCAAAGCATCGTATTTAATAGACAGTACTAAACTATATTTGAACGAAGCAAGGAACTGAACAACCGATTCACCTCCAAAATTGCAACACAACGTCACAGTATTGAAAAACTACGGTTTCAACTCGCAGTATTTAAGTATCTCTGTCATGAATTGTGGACGATGCAAGTCTACGGAATTACCTCCCAGTATTCACGTATCTCCACACGTCCTCGGGATATTCTAAGTCTGCGGAGATCACTCCCAGTATTTAAGTATTTCTGACGAGATTTCAGGACAACCTAAGTCGACGGAGTTATCTCCAAGATTTAAGTATCTCGAACTAGCATACGAGATGTTACTTGGGACTGTGTCTTTATGAGATTTATGATAGCAACGCTAATTATGAGATTTTAATACAGCGTTGCTAATCGTTTTTTCTATCAATTTTAGAATAATTTTAAATATATCATTCAGATTAGTTCAAATAATTATTCAAACGACCTTACACAATGAACACTCTTTACATTTAAAACACTGAAAGAATTTCAGTTTGATTTTCATAAATGAGTTTATTTCCATACATTGAATTATCTGAACATGAGTCATACAATAAGTGAAATGAAATGTGTATAATCACATAACATTTATTGATCGAAAATAAAATCATACTTCTCAATATAACCTTCCTAAGTAATAGAGTCAGATAAACTCATCATTCACATTTTCTCATAAAAGGCAAATTTATTTAACAATAAGTTGACCGATAAAATTCTTAGATTTTTTGCCTGGGTCCATAAATTGGCTTCAGAGTGCTGTATACAAATCGAATTAAGACAACAGGGTTTGAATAAATTGTTTAAAGCTTCTGTGCCTGACTGCTGGTAAGCTAAAGCTGTCCATGAGTGCTTTTTACTTCATTTTTATTCAGGAATCTTTCAATGGTTGCATAGATACCATAAATTCTTTATGTATATATGCATTTTTTAATAAGATTGAGAATCATGTATAGAAAACTTGAATAGTTAGCATCAGTTTGCGGATTACTTTTTTTGCGCATGAATACAAGGCGCTACAACGAAAGATCCAATTGATTTAAGGCACTATACTCAATTTAAATCTTTGAATTTATCTAGTAATATTATCTTCCATGTTTGTAAAATCATATTATCAGATGTGAATGAAAGCAACCATAGAAATTTCAATTTTTTATGCGAGTGTGATAATTCTTTAGTTGGTTTTATTAACCAAATTATATTCTTAATGGAATCCGTATTAACAACCTTTCATCATACAATATGGTCAATATCATATTATTGTTATTATAAAACAACATTTCAAAAATATAAAATATTCCCTATATAAATTCCAAATAATTACGTTATGGCATAACGCGCAACGAGTGTGCATTAAAGATGATCATTATTCGTACTTTAGAACATGACAGCAATACATTTATTTTAAAGTTCTACATTTTGCATTAAATTTTTAATGTAGTTTGTAGCATGAAACAGAATTGTGAGTACCCTTCTTGATTATAGTTCAAACTTTTGATATCGATCACAATTTAGACAGGTTGACATATAGTGACTGACGCACGCACGTCACCGACACGAAAAAGTAACGATTTAATGGGGGTTTTTTAGAATATTAATAGGGTGTTATTCAACAATAAATGTTATTTTTTCGTATTATAAGAATGGCATATAAGCAATCAGTTCAGCAATCCAGAATGGTGAAATAATGAAATACAAGAAAAACGCACACTATTATATCCACCTATCCTATCTTATCCACCTATATTATATCCTATCCACCGTCCCAATCTAAAAAAAAGCAAAATTCAATCGTTGAATGTCATACACTTACACTTGTATTTTATTACATCTTGCACATGCACACACATCTCCATACTGAGCAACGCATTGCTCGTAACATTTGATATCTTCAATGGCACATACTAAATCTGAACGGCTCTACTTGATTTTCATCGCCGGACTGCATTTTTCAGCGCATGACTGTGTTTTCAGCGCAAAACTGAATTTACAGCGCACAACTAAATTTTTAGTGCATGAATGCATTTTCAACGCAAGACTAAATTTTCAGAGAATGACTGTATTTTCATGGTACAACTACATTTTTAACCCTAGACTGCATTTTCAGCGCACGACTAAATTTTCACCGAATGACTGTATTTTCAGCGTACGACTACATTTTCAACGCAAGACTAAATTTTTAGCGCATGACTGTATTTTCAGCGCACGACTACATTTTCAACGCAAGACTGTTTTTTCAGCGCATGTATAAAAACGGAAGCAATATTCGTCCTCGCGCACATGCTGTGGCGCTGGCAAAGCACTGCGGCACAATGAAGAGCGGCGCGCGACTACTCCCCACCGCGTTTAGTACAGCACTGTCGTCTTGCGATCTTGATACCCAAAGCGAACCTTTTATAGCTGTGTTAGTGCAGTTTAACAGACACCTGAATCTGCATTCATCTAAATCTAATACAAAAGCCAATAATTATAATCAAAATCAGGATTTTTGTAATGTCATTTTTTATATTCATAAGATAAATACTGGACACAAATATACAGGACGAATGTCTTGGAGAGTGCATGTGCATTGTGCACTGGCGTAGTGAAGTATGTTTATGTTGTTATTTATTTATTGAAAAACGTGTCACACAAAGTCACAGTCACACAAATCTTAATTATGATATCATGTAGAGAATGTAGATTCTCAATTGTATTCACGTGGGAATTGAAATTATGATCATATAACATATTTCAAATTAAACTGATACGTTTCATTTTATAAACCAAGTATTAATATCATTCTATATTACAATACTTATCTACTTATCATGGTTCGCGTACTCACAGTCGTGAAAATATTAGACATTGATATATATCGCCATGATGAAACATTCAAGGTCGTGCAGAGCAATTAAGCACAGTTTCCTATCTTTTTTGTAACCATACGTAAATAATTGAAAAAATTCTTCTCCTACAAAATTATTTTCTTATTGCATTCAACATCTGGGTAATCAATATTCTTCGTAAATTAAAACTTCATATTTTCCATTACAAGTTGACAAACAAGTCCAGCGTTATGTTGGCTGCACAGAAATATTCATTTTTTCGTGCACATGTTAGTTCACACCGCGTATTCTGAGTTGTGATATGTTCAAAATATATTCTTTATGTTATATCACAGCGTGTCGTCTGCAAACCCATTGAATTCTTTGACAAATGCACCGTGTTTTTGACCCCAACCATTGCATGCAAATCGTGTAGTTGCCGCGCCACTTGAAGCTCACATTGCGTGTCTGATTGGCGGGCTCGGAAGTCACAACTCCCGCCACAACGTCCAACGTCACGTCATCCTGGTTGACGTTTAGCAGCGGTACTGTAACAAGCGACCGCTGGTCTACCCTCAAATTGGCGGCAGTTTGGTAGAAGCTTTGCAATTATGAAGCGGAAATGTTTCTACCTGCACGTGTGCATCTCGTACTTGTATACTGGGAATTCTAAACATTCTTGCCATAGTATTACTACTGTAAATCGAAGATTTTTTTATTTTGCTAACACATCAGATTTTTCGAGAATGTAATTTAAGAACTGAAGTGCAATAATAATAGTATTAAAATATGTAATATTACCTACTTTATATTAGATTCAACATAATAAACTTCAACAAAGTTTAAACTAAATATGTATCGCATCTGCTTGTTATAAGAAGGCTTCTTAAAATAAAGAACATAAACATGCTACTTTAATGTTTTCTTAATCCTCTACCGCCGCATGTCACTCTCCGGGGAGACAACTTTCAACCAAAATTATACGTAAACCATTCAGTGTAGCAACCCGAGGACGTTTATACGCTACAGAGAACATTTAAAATTGTCGTACGTGGCGGCAACCATTAGTGCAAGTCATTTTGCGCTCACTAGAACGTATCCTTTTTGGGAAGTAGGCGCGTGACAATACTACTCCGGTTACTCATGTCGGGCGGTAGTTCGATTTAAAAAAAATAAAAAAGAGAAGTGCAATAAATGGCATTAAATAGCCTCGACTGCGATACAAATCTCTTTACACACTAACGCAATGTCAAATTATGAATTAAACGTACCTCTTAATAGTCCACTTCGATCCCTTCCATATCGCATATCTACAAAGAAAGAACGCAGCATCAAATTATCCCTCTAAACAAGTTTTCACTTCTGTAACACGTTTACTTGCAAATTTTTTGATGTTCAACTCATAATAATCTGGATATAATTCAGTAATAAGCATAAAATATGAACTAGATAGAGTGCTTTTTGCTGAAAATTTTAGCTGAAGATATTTTAACATGGATAAAATTAGAAATTTTACCGAATTTTTCCTGTCTGTAATGTGACACGCATTTAAAAAATATTTCCTCATTCAATGAGTAATAACTATAACCAAACCACTTGATGCCCGTCATAAGATGGGAATAAACCAATTAAGAGGCCATGCGGACCCAGTGAATCAAAGAATTGTGTCAAAAGCCCATGAATTTAATCGTTGCCAGGGAACATCAAATGAAATAAAGTGCTTGCTCAGCATCTCTTGAAGTATTTTTTCGAAAGTTTACGATTGGTTGACGAAGAAAGGTCCAAAATTAATTCGTTTTCAAAGCTCTGGAATGAGCGAATTAATGTTTTATGTCTAATGATTTCAATTTATTTTTTCAAATCGGAAATAATGTCATTTTTGTATAAACTGATCTTTTAAGTATTAATTTATTCATGTTTATAAGAATACGAACATTTATCTACGAAATTTACTTATGAGCCACTTCATGATGGAACTCGAACCCACGGGCATAATAATGTAGGAACTATAATGTCTGAGTCTGAGAAGCCTTATGAAACCTATGCCTAAAAATCTATGTCGAAATACAACTCGACTGAGGAAACAAGTTTTCTTGGTTCGTCCATAAATAGGCATATTTTGTTAAGAAATAACTTATTAGCCACGTGTTCTTCAAACATGTTAAATTGTGATGAGCGATGATGGAAAGTCTAAAATGATACTTCAATCTATGTTATTCCTTCATCGCTCTAAGGTGTGTAGTTATCAATTAAAAACAGAAAGGGAAGAATTACCTTAATAAAAACTTTTCTATTTCAAGCTAGGAACTCTAAATGGCAATTAAGAAAAAATTATGTAGTATGGCACTAAAATCCTTTAATAAGCTGAAACTACACTGGGACAGTTGAAAAATTACAAATTATTCTTAGAAGTGATTTTTACATTATAAACAAACTTGTCTTTACTTTATTACTCAACAGAAATTTCCATGAAGCATTCAATAGATTTGAAATTTACATCATATATGCGAGATTCATCAATTTACTTCAAATATGTGAAATATGCGAGTATAATTAACTAAGCGATCCCAAGGAAAATTTTTATGGCCTCATATCATATATAAACTAAGGGCCAGTGAACCCACGATTAAATTATGTCTCGAGAAATTAAAGAACCAATAGAAAATTTATGACCTAAAAAGTGAAATGTTTATCGGAGCCTTCATTTATTTTCCGAAGGATAAGCAGGAAGCATCCTAAAGCTGTCACTTGGTTTGCTATTAATGATCTTGCAGCGTCACGCGCATCAGACTTATTCGACATAATGTGCACGGATTTAAAAATCCTGAAGTTTTACGTTACGTTCTTTTTTTTATGTACAGCGTGGAATAACGATGATTATTCAGAGTATATCATATTTTATATAACAACAATGATGGAGAGGTACTACCGGAATTCTTTTTACAATTAAGCACGATCTACATTATTTAGTATTACTTGGACGGCCAAAATGAATATATTGTCTACTTTTTAATATATCGACAAGCCATATACAAACTGTGATTCGGACGACATAACACCGTTCCAGCTGCAACTTCACTTCTTTAACATTTGATTGTTTTTGTTCATCCTAGTGAGCCTTTCAGGAGCTGATTGTGAATATTTTATTTCACTTCATTTATCTGAAATTTTTACATTGAAGCTCTGGCAACTTAAGGAACGTGTTAATTACTTACAATTATTATGAAGGGATTAGCGTTGATCTGTGCCACGTATGCGATTGCACTAAATCTATTGGTGAATGAAAGTGTTCAATAAATGTTGGACGACAATCGCACGAACGCCAACAATGTAATAAAAACTCAAAAAGTTGAATTTGTCATGAATTTACTTTGATACTCTGCGTGTTTCTAATTAAGAAACTCATTCATTCCTTAATTGAATAATGGCGTAGTAAAACACAGCAAGACACGTTTCATTTACAATTGATTTCAGCGTTTTATGAATCAATTTAAATTATGCCCAGAAAGCTTTTCTAATTATTCTTTAGGATTTAATTAATAAATCAGGTTAGCTCGGGATTTTCGAGTCTAGGATTAGGAGAGCTCCTTCTAAAATGTTTCTCCTCCAAGAGTTTGGGCAAAAGTTGAACTTAGTGAAAAGCCTCAACGTAGAAAAATGTGCAAAATTTATCTGCTCGAAAGCATCTCAAAGTTTCTGGCCATACGGCGGGACCAATACTTCAGCGCAGGAATTTATGCGCTGAAAGCTTCCTGGATAAAGAATAATGTGCCTATAGACTCCCTCACCCATCGATCCTCTATGATAGTAGGTTTAATCGTGCAATAAATTTTCTTAAATTGTAAATGGTTTTAAATCAGTCCAGCCTTAAAAATTGAAGTTGTCAAAAATTATATCAGGATTGGCGTTCATTTATTTTCATCTCAATCAAATTAAAATACTTACATATTTTACATTATCTTTAATTTATATTATATTATTCGTATGTTTTCCATCGTTGAAAATTATTCATAAGTTAATTTGCACATAGATTGAAATTTATTGTGGATTATCATCGTTTTTAATATAATTTGTTTAACTGCCGACGCCTATGTTAAAGCCAGCATAATATTCTCGAATCCTATACTTTTAACTCAGCAAGTTATAAAAATTCTGCTGCATGTTCCCGAAAAGATTCAATTTTTTGCCGTTACAGAACGCTTCGAATTTCATGTTGATTGTAAAAGGTTGCAAATTGCAAAGAAAACCGATCCAAGGGGCACAACAAAACCAATATGCGATCGGTTAAAACAAAGCTTAGGTTAAATAATGACTCGCCTAATTTCGTTATAAGGCGAAGAGCTTCTACTGATTCAAGTTTCATATAGGGTTTCTATATTAAGATCAAAATAAGAAAATTATAATTAAAAATAAAATATTAAACCTATTAATATAATCAAATAAGTTATTTGTATGAAATAACCGATTGACTGAATTACACAAATTTTCTCAAAATATGGAGTGTCGACTCGGTCAATTAAATTTTTCGAGCCCTGAAAATATGGGTTCTTTTACATAAAATATTAAATATATATAATTTTAAAATATATATTTGTATAAAAAATTCTTGTTAACTTTGCCTTCAGCTAAATTCAATCATGTTGGTAATTAGATGGATGAACTTCAACGACGATTAATACAAAAACATATAAGTTTAAATTACATTCCTGCCATTTTTAGATGCCTATCTACGTGCAGGAGAAAAATGTTGCTTTGAAGTCACATTAAGCTAGGAGCGCTCTTTGATCGCAAAAGATTCCAGTGAATCTCTAGTGCAGGTTTTTTTCGTCGAAGATGTGCACATTATTCGGCGACATTATGGGCGCTTCCTGTCCCGTTGAAAAGCATCATCTTGTTGGAACATAAAGAAATTTTCAGTTTTGAATATGAGCTGTGAAGCCTGTAGAATGTGCAGTGGATATATTTTATGTCGAGTTGAACTCGATTGAAATCTTTAATATATAAAAGTTTATAGTTAATGATTAATGTTTTATTCGTAACAAACCCCCTGTTACAAAAAGCTGGCATGTTTACCAAACTCCTGAACCAAATTAAGCGAATTAAATTCACAACGTGAGAGGCATTTTCTTAAATTAGTTTAAACGCGGGTCATTTATCTTCGTAGCCTTCCATGAAGAGTAATCTCATCCTCTGATAAAAAAAATCCTATCTAGTTTTTGCTCCTAGATTTCGTCTAGGGAATTTGTTCCTTTACAACATTTCTTGCTCAGTCTTCGCTCGATGCACTGATGCCAGGAATAATATAATGTATTTTAAGAAAGGCGAAGTGTTCGCTCCTTGCTTTTAAAATTCAATTAGCGTCTCCAATGTACATTTTTTCAAAGAATTATCCAGCTTGAAAATATTCCCCTGCGTGTTGAGGCGTTTCCACACTTTGTCCTTAGTGCTTGTGAAATTTCGAGCTCGCCTAAAGCCAAGCTGCTGTGTGCCACTAAATTCAAACGGCTTTGGTAGTATATTTTTCTATTTTCGTCGTTTATGCTTGAATAAATTATGTGGTAGCATATTTACATTTGTGACTGGGTGGATGCTATAGCGTATATTAAATTTTTAGAGCCGTGTTTTCCATTAAAAAACCTTCCGCTGCACTTTGATAATTCAGTAACGCACGTTGCTCTGGCCACGGATGAAATCCAAAAGCTGGCCTCCTAGATACATTTAAATTCTTTATCTAATATTTAGTTTTGTGGTTGCTGTCGATGATCGTATTTCATTGACAATGCTTACTAAATCTAGCAAGTGTTCCATAATCAAGAAACGGATCATCGAGAAACCATAGCAAACGAGCATTTGCTTAGCATTGCTTGTCATTGAAAGTTACTTATCTGATTTAAAATTGTATTCATTGTTATTAGGAAATTGAATAATTTTCATTCGATCTCATTTCGATTAAATTTTAAATGAAGTTCATATTGTAAAGTGTTTTGAATGCGCTCTCTGTAATGGAGCAAGCAGTCGATGTTATTGCAAGGTTACGGCTAACGACCTTCTCTGTTATCTTAATATTTCTCAAAGTAATGTTTATTATAGGGAAATGTGTTTTAAATATTACATATTATCTGAAATGTTGCACAAATAAGCATGATATAGAGGTAATTAATATATGAAAATTGTTTGTGGAATTTTCAATTGTAAGAGTAAAAAATAAATACAAATTATTGCAAACATATGGAAAATTTGGGAAAAAATATATTTGAAATGCGTGGCATTTGCTCCTCAGAGAAAAATACGACTATAATGTCCTCGCTACTATTCGCAGATGAAAAAAACAATGTTGTTATTTTACATAATTCCTAATTCACAAAGAAATTCAATTGTTTTACTAGGGATAATAAATTCTTTGTATTGAATAATAATAGAAACCGGAGACGATTTGAGTAGTGTGCCTTCTCCAAATATCCATTTCTGAAATATCCAAAGATTAATACACTATCTCGTCAATTTTCCGAGCAAATAGAAATTCAACTTTTTTTTTATTTTAGTTGGCTCGTAGTTAGCTATGTTATCAGTGAAATCCCAGAAATCTAAGAAATAAAATCTCTAGGATTTAAATTGCTGCTAAAATTACGGGGCATCAGGTTTCCTTGGGTGATTGAATTGTGAAAGCTCTGCTTCCTCGAGGGCTGCAAGATCTCCATGGCACTTCGAGATTTAAAAGCTCGGCCTGATTTCAATTTAAGATGGAATTACTACCAGCCGCTTAGGGATTACATTCGATAAAACATTCGACTGCGAAACAAGAAACCAAGTTTCAATGAAACTCGTAGAAATCTGCGGAAAATTTGTGCTTTGAATTGACGCACTTCGATCTATACGAAAACATGCATTGTTCTTTTCGAACTAGCTTAAACTTTTTTACGGCAAAAGCATCTCCCATCATGATATGCCAAAGACATATGTTGCGAAAAATTTTTCATCGTGGACAAGAAAATGTACTAAAAACATTCAAACGAAAAGTGACTAGGTAGTAAGTATTTAATGTTATTCACTTTGTAGGCAAAATAGTCTTCTGAACTTTGAAAAAAAATCAAATATTCAGTTACTGATTACTATTAATTTACGAATGAAACACTAATGTAGGAAATCTCGTTGATTAGTAACTACGTATATTGAAAACTAAGAATGAATTACAATTATTCAAACATTTTTGAAAAATACGTGTTCACTTTCAAAATTTCGTGAGCAACACACGCCTCATGATTGTGCACTGACTGATCCCAGAATTGGCAACCATTTCAACAATGGACTCGACGGCCAGTTTCTGCAGCCACTGCAGAGGATTTTCGTCCACTTCCAAATAAAAGACCCCATTTGGCGACCAATTCCGGCTCGCAAGATAACTACACCAAACCGGTGCTTTGGTTTAAGAGGAGAGAACAGTTACTTATAGCTAGGGCCACAAGTCTTGCATAAATATATTGCTAAAAAAATTCTATATACTAATAAAAAAGGAAATGCGAAGATTTAATAAATGAAAGAATAAATAATTGACTTTTCTATTCCCTACAATTGGACTAATAGATTGGACTGCGATTGCACTCAGATAAATGTGTGAGACTTTGTCCAAATAGCGATACACTTTTTTGCCTTTTTAGGGTCATTCTGTCCTTAGTTGGTTCGGTTAAGAAGTGAATCACTGTAAAAAGGGAGATCAATTTGAAAATACAACCCATTCAATTTTCTGAGCTGCAGCAGGCAAAATACTCTACAGTGTTTCAAGACAACGGCACATGTTGGGTTTTATTTGTATGATAAATAATATTCTTGCTTCAGATATTCTTTAATTATTAAAATATTCAAGGTCTTGGTTCTTCTGAATCTCAGGGCCATGCGTGTGACGTTCGCGTGACACATGAGGGGAAGAAATAATCAATGCAAGACATAAATTATGAAGAGTCGCATGAATGCAAGATAGAAGATTTATTTTTTCAATATTTATAATGAGCTTGTACAACCTTGTACAGTCAACCTTGTTTTCAATGGTGTTTTACTAACATTATTATTTGAGATATCGTGAAATTTCTTACATTGAGAAGACAAAAAATTAATTTTATACTTAAACACTAAATGATGTGCATAATACTAGAAGATTTCTTTTCTTGTTGCGTAGTAACTTTTTTGAAGAAAATATATATTTCAGTGTCAAAATTCTATAACTAAGCGAGTGAAAGTTTTTCATATTGGTCCAACAATAATATGGACCCGCATACATTTCCACTTAGATTGGGCTAAAATTTCAAATTAATTTCGGTCTACCTCATCAAATTTCCGTTAGTAAATTCGGTCCACCACTTCAAATTTCCATTAGTAAACAAATCATTTCAGAGGTCCTTCATCTCTTCTAATCATCCAAACATTTTTGGCAGAAATACCGAACATTTGTTCATCAAGAAGGCTCGTTATATCCTGCCCGCATACTGCGACATTTGTCGCTGCACTATTTTGGATCGTAAATTTGGTCCAAGTTTCCCTGTGTTGCAAATATCCTCGTGGCCACACTGACAACCTGCCAGGCGGGCCTCTCATTATACGCGAGTCACCCTGGTCACCGGAGTGCACGTCAGCTGCATCAACATACAATACAGCCGCCACTGACAATTTCATCTGAAAATAATTACTCCGCAAGATCACGGTATTAATTGCGGCAGAAAATATAAAAAAAAACTGAAAGTATATAAAATTTTGTATTTCTGGTAGAATTGTTTTCTTGACGCTTAAGATCACCCGAACTCTACTCTAGAACTTGAAGGCTTTGAGTTTTAGACATTTTCTAATTTCATTTGAATGATTAAAATATTATTTCTTGAACAGGATTAATATACATTAGCATATTTCCCGGTAAAAAATTCTGACCGAAATCTAGCCGTCGTTAGATGAGCAAAATAAAACATGTCTCAGAATAGATAATTAAAAGATGAAATGAAGAAGGTTATTCATATAACCTGTTCTAATCAGAACATAATTTTTCAGTGTTCATTTTTAGCAGGTATCTGATTAATGAATTACGATCCAATCGTTATCGGGAATTTTCAAATCCAGCCAAACAAAAAGCATTAATTTTCATCGATTGATTGAGGAAAAATCTTAGATGAAAATCATAACAATTTTTGTGATTTGGACTCCATTTTGACTTTAGGAAGAAAATTTCTGCAAATGGTTTTACTTATTGACTATGTTTTTGAAATTTTCTGTTTTGATAACTACAAATTACCGGGTAAATTAGCCGAAATGAAAACGATGCAAGAATTTTAAAAATAAACTCTTGCTCTCAAATTAACTAATCATTCCAAAAGCCAACTTCGATACATATAAGTTATCCTAATTTTTCATATCACAAACTTAATTGCTAATGAACTTTCTAAAAATAATTTAGGTTTTAACAGTAGCAAATGACTTTTGTTTGATATTTATTGCGAATTGCACTAATAAATAAAATCACATCGGGTTTAAAAAAATTCGATTTTAATGGGTTTGAAGGTTCATACTCGTTGAGACTAACGATACGATTAATAAATGATTTTAACGGATCATAGGCATCATCTTTATTGATATTCGAGGCAGAGTTCTGAGAAATATCTGATGAACTTTTGCCATTTCTGTTTAATGAACGGTCGTCAATGGAATAAAATTGAACCGACTTGCATCATAACGGCGTCTATAAGAAGGCCTGAATGACCCATCTCTGTTCTTGAAGTTAGGCCTTTCATTGCGGTTAAATTTTTATTTGTGGTGCAGATACGCTATATTTTATTTTGGTTATTGTTTGTTGTGCATTCCTTCGTGGTATTGAAAATATGATTTCTCAAGTTTTGGTATTTGGTTCTCAATGAGGAATGTGCTAAGAAAAATAAAATTTATGATCGGTTTCTGTTGTGCATTTTGGTAAGGAATTGAGATTGTTAGGAGCTGAGTACATATAACCCATTTTTATCTCTTTTTATTAATCTTTTATCTCAATTAGCACTGAGTACCAAACAATTTAATAATTTAGGCCACCATGGTATAAAAAGCAAACCATATTAAAAAATGTAGAATTTAATCTTCTGGTTTAATGTAAAAGAAACATAAGAACATAACTTCTGGTTTAATGTAAAACAAACATAAGACCTTCGAAGATGGGCGTTAAACTGAGAAGCCAGCATAATTCCAAGTAATTATATGACTTTTTTTATTATTCTAGCGTCACACCCAGGCCTTCATGATGTGATGATTCTCATTGTGAGAAAAATCTCTCCAATTGATTCCTTTGGATCATGATTGTCATCGTAATCTAAAATATCGTCCACCAACATACAAAGCATTATTCTACATATTTCTCATCTAGCATTTATTCTAAATATATAGCATTTATTCTACATATCTCTAACATATCATTTTCCTCTCCAATCCCCCAACCTAGTGTGCGAGCTTACGCAATCTGGACATGAGGACGCCATCGCTTGCTTCGTTCATTTGGCAGGCCTTAACACGAGCTCTACTTCAGAATATTGCATGGGTTACCCCTCCCCCAAAAGCGTTTCACGCTCCGTGTGCTCAGTAAATTGGTCAGAAGCTCGGCTACAACGCCATGGCATCTCTTGATAAGCCGCCACTCGCTGCCACCACCACTGTTTGAGGGCACTTAAAATCGCAAACTAGAGCGATAATCTTCCGTGACTGGTGCGATAATTTCCCCAAGCGTTTCCAATCGAGCTTTTTGAAAATTATAGTGTTGAGATATCTTGAATTCATTGCAGTCATATTTTTCAGCTCTTTTCCAACGAAGTTCTTCCTTCATTTAATGTCTTTTTATTACAAGTTACCCTGAAAATTTTTTGGCAATCCAAAACTTTATTTTGTAATGTTGAATGCAATGATGGTAGGAATATTTCATATTATTCATACTGTAGCATCAAAGTTCCTATTTCTCCAAGTTACATCGAACTATTGCGGCGCGTAATTTTTGTTTTGTTTGCTGGTCGCATTTCATAATCCATTAATCCTACTCCTTACCCAGAATATTATGTTCTTGTGTATATCTCATTTGAATCCAGGATTACCTCACATTCTGCGCTTTACCATGCACGCACAAATACTAATTTGCCTGTAATTCTTTAATTTTTCCGGGGACTATAAAGTCACAAATCAAGCCTATTGTTACAGGACGAACGCATTTATCAAGCATGAGTTATCCGGCACAACGGAAACATAAATTGATCCCAGAGTTCGGACTGTGAGCTAAAACCATCCGGTCTGCAGGGCTTATACAATAGTATTAGACACATAAACTCGTGTACGAAGTTAACTTTGCTCGCAGGACTTGACTTTCTCAATGAGAAATGGTCAAAGTGTTGCAGTGGTTGTTGGAATGCCCAAGAGAACTGTTACTGAAGCAGACTGCACAATCAGCTCTAAAACACAGCTGCTCGTTAGTTCACTTGGTTCAATAAAGGCTTGTTTAACAATCATTTCAGAATAATTTTAAATCTTAAATTCATTTTTTATATTTTAGGAACCAATTTACATCTAGAACAATAGCTAGGAAAGCCACAGAATAGAATAAAAAATTTTGACGAAATTTTGAAAAATTTGGTCTAGCAGTCTTAAATGTTTCAAATCTACGGCACATTATAGGAAAATTTAATTCCGTGGTCATAATATTTCATAACAAATGTTTACTTTCGATAAAAATGAATGAATTTATGGCCCAGAGTTCAGACAATAAATAATAATAATCCTCTAAATAATCGGGACTTTCTTCATATATATGGATATTTGGTCATATTTTCCAGTCCATGAGCCTACGGCAACAGTTGAGGAGAAAGCCACCTACTGACCCTGCATTTTAGTTTGCAGTTCTCCAAAAATTCGCCTTTAAAATAATTAAATGCGCACAATTCTTTCAAGTTCAAGCCCTATCTATGAGTAACATGAGTATGAGTAAAATTATGAATTGAGGTATTTATGAAATTTTTGAATGGAGATTGTAAAAAAATTATTATTAAAGGAGATATTTATGAAGATTATAAATAAATTCGTATGAAAATTATGTGAGAAGATTCTCATGCAAATTATGCACTGAGGTTCTCATGAAAATCATGAATGAAGATTCTCGTGAAAATTATGAATGGAAACTGTCATGAAGATTATGAATAAGTTCTCATGAAAATTATAAACGGAAATTCCCATATAGATTATGAATAAATTTTCATGAAAATTATAAATGAAGATTCTCACGAAGATTATGAATAAATTCAGGGAATTTAGTGGGATTGGCTGAGAAAACAGCAATTGGCGAGCATCCAATGAATAAAACTGCAATAAGAAAGCAACAGTAATCAAGCGGCCGGGCTTATATACGGTGTCTCCGAGGCCTGCTTTCTTGGCCTCGACATCTGAAGTTTATAAGGCTCTAAATTTCTTGGGAACATCGCGCCGCAGAAGAATTGGTCAGACGAGGTCGCCTTCTGAATCCTGTATCTGAGATCCCTGCTTTCACGCCAAGAACGAGAGCTCCTGATTTTTTATTAAGACTCAAGCTCGAGAAGTTCTGAAATTTTTATATCAAATCGATTTCGAGTATTTTTATTTAAGGGGACACCCAATGATTTATTACAATATTTGAAAATGTTCACAATTTATACTTTTAATAATATATCATACCGCAAACAACGCGCTCAAAATAATCATCTTACTTTTATTTTGAGTCACTATTTTTGGATTTATGTTGGTCTGGAGAAACATCGAGCTTTTTATATTTTGGCTTCGCATATTTTATTTAGGTCAATTCTTCAGTAAGATGACTTAAATAGGCTACTATACTATATCGCATTTATCGCAGTTCATATTACATTACAGTCAAATGCATGAATTTATATTCTGCATATAGATTTGCTTTAAGATTTTAGTTTTATTGTAAAAAGCCAACGTATATACGTTTGAACGAAGAATAAATGTTTAATATAAAAAGCAAACAAATTATGAATTAAATACGTATAATTTTACTGTGCGTTGCCTTCTACCTATTTAA
This sequence comes from Hyalella azteca, assembly GCF_000764305.2. Lineage (NCBI taxonomy): Eukaryota > Metazoa > Arthropoda > Malacostraca > Amphipoda > Hyalellidae > Hyalella > Hyalella azteca. Next base: position 226,822 of record NW_025942036.1, on the reverse strand, counting down.
TTGTCGGTTAAAGTATGATTGTCATAACTTGATAAACTGAGGTTGGAACTGGCATGTTTGACCAGAAGCACTTCCGTTTTCTTTCATTACTCCAATCGCTGGCAAGAAAACTCACAGAGTATAACTAAAGTCCACGGATATTAGAACCAGCATTTAGATACGTGACTTCCAAAATTATACTAGATATGTAACTTTACTCAAAAAATTTCATCTTCACTCCTATTCTTCGACTGCCAAACCACAAATCATATTGATTTTTTTCCAGCTTCCTTCTCAATTCATTAATTTCAAAAATGTACCAATATAACATATCTAGAGGTATTCATTTTATTTCAGTCACAGTCTGAACCATTTTCGTTTAAGTTCGTCAAAGAAATTATGCAAGAATTAGTCTCTCTAACCCATCCAAAAGATATTATTTACGTTAGTTTTAAAACAAATTGATAATATCACTCATGTATCCGGGCACAAGTTTACGTGAAACTCGTATTCTTAAACAGTCTTCTCTTTCGACAACTTAAATTTAAGTGCAATATAATATTTGAAATGATTGTCATGTATTGATTAGGAAAGGGCAACAGTATAAAGTGTAACGTCTAAATTTTAATTGAAAATATGTAATACTATGTGAAAAATTAAAATTTGAAGTGAACTATTGTGTAAATTTAAGATGAAAGAAATTCACAAATTGGTTGCAACTGATTGCTTTCCAAATCTTTATTTGTCACCCGTATTATGTTCAAACAAGCAGTCAATGTCTAATAAATAAACGCACTTGCTACACAATTCCAAATTTTACATTTCATGGCCTCTTTACAAACAAATAAATTCACTGAAATCATTTATAAAAGTTGAACAGAGAAAAAATCTACATTGTCATGAAATTATTTGTAAACTTTTCGTTTGAGAATAACTAAAAACCTTGAAGATTCAACAATTTTGCTTAATCAGAATCTAAGAATATTCCTCAAATATATGTTTGAGGTTTAAAATGCAAATAATCCGAGTTCCGCCATCTAGAGCACTCAACATGAAAGCCTGAGCGAAGCAATGTTAGGCTGAGATTTTGGTGCTCCATGGAAAAGCAGAGTCAGCAGCCTGCCGTGCACTTCAATACCCAAGCCAAATGCGCTCAATAAAATGGAGCAAGAATGGCCAATTACCTGAAGAAAAAATCCAATCCTCGAAACCAGATAAATCTTGATGTCTTATGAAAAATTCCACGATATTTATTTTTGAAGCACAGGCTGGTTATGAGATCAGATTTCAACAGCGAAGCTCGCAAGACATTTTCATTCGAATGGTAGTTATGAGATATGATTACTTGTCATATTTTATTTAGCAGTGATATTCACACTCTTAATTAAGAAAGAATATATTAAATATTACAGAATTTAAATTTGAAGCCTAATATAGCATTAAAAATGAACCCTTGACAGCAGAAGAACTGAACGATAACTGGAAACAGTCAACGCAAATGTTTTAGTGCTTCTAAAATTAGTATTTTTACATTGGTTCACTGCATCGTCATTATCGAATAAAATAATATCTCTAATTAATGTAAAACTTATAAGAAAGAAAATAATAAGAATTTTTATATTCTGACAAAAATTATCTTCATTCATATTCAGTCATCGGTCATTTACAGGGTGCGGCGCGGGAACTTACTTATTTGAATTGCGCGCCACGTGGCGGCCATTAGTCCTAGGAAGGTGGCGCCATGCGCAATATGGTGCGCGGGCTATGAAGTTTTTCGTCCACTCAGTTCAGTTGCGACCATGCAGTGGTCGAGAGAGGAGCGCGCGTTCGCAGTCTCTGTGTACTTTTCTAGTGGCCGGTCTATCGTTGCAACCCAGCGTGCGTTTAGGAGGCAGTTTAATGTCGCGCCCACTGGTCGTGTTCCTGGTCGTACATCAATCGTTCAGTGGGTGAATACTTTTATGAATACAGGCAGTGTGTGGAAACAAAAACCAGGTCCTTCCAAAACCACTAGGACGCCAGAAAATGTCGAGAGAGTAAGGCAGGCGGTTTTGCAATCACCTAAGCGATCCGCACGAAAACATGCATCTGCGCTTAGAATTTCCGATCGCACAGTTAGGCGAATTCTGCACCAAGACTTAAAATTCCACCCTTACAAACTGGCAGTGGTGCAAAAACTAAATCCACGTGATTTTGTTTCACGACAAAGGGCATGTGAAGCCATCGTTGAAAACTTGCCTAACAACGCACTTGTGTTTTTTAGTGATGAAGCACATTTTCATCTGTCAGGGTGTGTGAATAAGCAAAACATGCGATATTGGAGTGGTGTGAACCCCCGAGAACTTCATGAGAAGCCCCTTCATGCAGAACGAGTGACTGTTTGGTGTGCCTTATCCAGGACTGGCATCATAGGCCCATGGTTTTTTGAAGAGAACGATAGGGCAGTTACAGTCACTTCTGAACGGTACATTCAGATGATTCAAGAGTTTTTCCTTCCAAAACTTGATGAACTTGGTGTAAGAAATGTGTGGTTTCAACAAGATGGGGCCACGGCTCACACAGCACGCGCTTCAATGGCTCTCTTGCGCGAACACTTTCCACAACGCGTGATCTCCTTAAGGGGCGATCTCCAGTGGCCAGCGCGCTCGCCGGACTTAGCCCCCTGCGATTATTTTTTGTGGGGATACTTGAAATCCTTAGTGTACACCAATCGTCCGAGGACCCTAGCTGAACTGAAGAACAACATTCGCGTTGCTATTGCTGACATTGGTCCAGACATGCTTGAGAAGGTGGAGCGAAACTTCCGATCTCGTCTGACAAAATGTATTGAACAGCATGGAGGTCACCTACAAGATGTAATATTCAAGAATTAAACTTGTAAGTAAACCCAACGAAACTTTAAATGTAGCTCTTTGTAAAAAAGAAAGAATTAAAACGCTATCTTTAATACTTTTTACTTTGTGATTTTTTTAAAAGAGTAAGTTCCCACGCCGCACCCTGTATTTGACTCAAGTTTTCATCTCGATAGTAAACTTTCACAAAATATTCAGACACAAGCTGAAACTTCATAGTGCAAGACAGAATCCAAATTCAGAATGGAGCTACAGGATCTGCAATTCCAAACGGCTTCAAAGGGACTTCATCTTTTCCCTCATGTCAATCAGCAGCCAAATGCAAATTCTCCTTAAAGAGCTCGGTAAGCAGATTACCAGTCAATCAGGAATCATAGAAGAAGCTACCCTTGCGAAATTATGGAGCTCTTCTAATTCTAATGAAGCCAAATCATTAGTGAAACGCTGACATTTGCTTTGGAGGCTCGACATTTGACTTCAATTGTTGGGCAGAAGCGCTCAAATGAACAAAAGAAGCTTTGAAGAATTGCGAAGCTGAATTCATGTCTTACTGTGAATGTGAAGTTGTAAATCCAACGGCAAATAATTTCAAAAATTATTTCACTCCCCGTTAAAGTAGATATTTCCCCTCCTTTGCAAATTATACATATGGATGCAAAATAATTCATTTTTATTTATTTATGAGTTTTTTCAGTCATATGAACTGATCAATTTGTAGCATCATCGTTATGTTCTCATATATTTTGTTAAATTGGCTAACCCGTTTATGTTCTAAGTAGGCGCTAAAATTTTGAGATCAAAAACGAATTGTCGAGTGTTTTCGATGTAGATTCCGCTTGACTGACATTCAAAAAAAATTGGGATAAATGACCATTATATTTTCCAACATTTGTTGGAAATTTTCTGCAGTCAACAGAATTTATTCTCAGCTGCATTACACAAATTGGTCTACAACTGAACTCCCAATTTTCTCCCTCTGGCCAAGAAACGAAGGAAAATATGGTCATCACTATATTTGCGAACAAATAATCAGGTTTCATCAAATAATCACATCAGGTTTCATACGAGTACATCAGAACAGTACAATATTTCTTATGATTGCATCATTACCAAGTACTGTGTCCCATCGGTATTTCCTACTACCGCATCACATAAGCTTTCCTACTGCCGCATCACATCATTATTACCTACTACCGCATCACATCAGCATTTCCTACTACCGCATCACATCAGCATTTCCTACTGCCGCATCACATCAGCATTTCCTACTACCGCATCACATCAGCATTTCCTACTGCCGCATCACATCAGCATTTCCTACTACCGCATCACATCAGCATTTCCTACTACCGCATCACTTCTGTATTTCCTACTACCGCATCACTTCTGTATTTCCTACTACCGCATCACTTCTGTATTTCCTACTGCCGCATCACTTCTGTATTTCCCTAGACTGCATCACACCATTAAACTCTGCTGGCATGCTCTCCAATTAAACTTTGAACTGGCAATCGAGCATCACTTAATTCTCTGAACTAAAAGTTTGCTGGGTTTCTCATGGTGTCACTGATAATTTTGATCTCTTTGAAATGCCATTCCAACCTAAATTCGAAATCAATCGGGTCCTATCAGATTAAATAAGATTCAGGAAAGTGGTCGTGAACTTTGTGGTTTTGGTGTCGTCACCAGGTTTTATTTGGGACAGTATTTTGCCTGTGTCTGTTGGATTTTGCTTTAGCTGTCAAGAACTATTCCTGATGAAGCACTAATCTCTTTTTTAGGTGAGTCTTATCTAAAACATATCCCATCAGCAATGCAAAAACCAAAATAATTCTTTGGGAAATCCCTTTCAGCATGAAAAGTTAATAATTAAATAAGATGAAAAAATATTATAATTGATGTTTCATTCGGTAAAATGTCTGTTCCCAAGGCTATCCAGCTAAGTGAACGATGCAGACGATTAATATTCATATTATTCCCAGAGAACGAGCTTTCGAGTTTAAACAAAACGATTCATTTGATCGACGAATCTATCTGAATATTTGAGATCCTTTCTGGAACCGTAATCGAAGTCATGCTTTTCTCCATGAATTTCAGAATTCAGTCGATATAAGTGAGCATTTTTTTCCAAATAAATAATCTACATGCATATAGACGCTTCAATATCTCTGAAAACTTGTGCAGCCCGACTGGCGTCTGCTAAATAAAATAAATTTAGTTTTCATCGAAATTATGCTTCAAAACCTATAATAATCATGAAAAACATGTTTTATTACAAATCATAATTGAATTTAATCCGAATTTTGTTTGAGCCGTGCAGAAAGATGAGAACAAGCACCAACTTTGCAAAATTTCAGCTTGTTTTCCAATTAAAAATTACTCCTATTTAATAAAATTTTAATAAAAAATTATTGTGTCAGTCAAGACAACAATAAAGTCTTCCCGATAACCTAATCATTATTTATCCGAATTTTATTTATTCCTCTATCATTCTTTTTATTCAGCTTCTATTTGCTAAACTCGAAACTTTCAACTTTTAAGCGTTTATTTACTAAACTCGAAGTTCGTTCAGCCGGTTTTACTCCTACAGCTATTTCAACAAAACACCATAAGAACAATAACCTGGTATACATACGAAGATCATAAAATAATACTAGTGTAGGGAATTTAGTAAGTTCAGCAAAGCAACTATTACACCTACCAATATCACATCAAAATACAATAAGAACAATGTCTTGATATTCATAGGAAGGTCGTATAGTAATACTAGTGTAGGGAATCATTCTTTTCCGGTCCATAAATACGAAATCTTATCGGCCTCCAAGGAAGCCTGTTTATTGCTCAGCCTAACGACTTAGGAACCCTCCAGCAATAAACGAGAAGAAAGAAGTCCCTTGCTTCCCAAAAATATTATGAACAATACAGATGATCTCTGATGGTCTTAATAATTGATGAACGGCGGGGCGATTATTAGTTGACAGAAGGTTCCTTAATTGTTCCGCAAAAACATTATGAACACTGCAGGTGATCTCCGGATGTCTTAATAATTGGCGAACGGCGGGGCCTGATGCGATTATTACTTATTAAGTAATTTGTTCCCAGAAGATTTTAATAAATATCTCGAGATTAGCGAAAAAAAAACACGATTAAAGGAATAACTTTAAAATACTACTTAGCATCATTCTTCTTCTAATAGAAAAGAGCAAAACGAAACAATAAATTTTGAAAAACGAACGGTTTACCTACAGTGAAAAGTCTATATGAAAGGTGTTTGGCTGCAAGTACTTTGCTTTCTTGGTAGTCGGTTTAATATTTTATCGCATCCTTCTGTCACTCAAAGCGTTCATATCACTTGTACGCCCTGTAAAATAATAATACACTTTCGTACTGGTCACCGAATCCTTTTTTCTCACAATAGTTTCATAAAATCATTACCATTTCAAAACCTGATACAAATCTCTTCTTCATGATTAATTAGATATATTATTTGTATGAAGTCCGTATGGTGCTGAACGTATAGAATTAATGATCTCATTCATTCTCGTAAAAAAATAACTACGGTTCAGAATTACTTTTCACCGGTAGAAGAATGTTTTTCCTTCAATTCATTCAAGCTCGAATAAAAAATTGATTATTATCAATAACCATTCATTGATTGAATTAATTCAACTCTTTAAAGTTTTACTTGTTACACACTACTCATATATTTACTCTAAACCGAGGAAGTAATGCACAAAATTCTTTATTTGAAAGGAACTGTAGCCTTTTCAAACATTTGCTTCAAATAGAACCTAAGGTCATTTCGATCTTGTCTTTCCTTGGGTGAAATTGTTTCGTGTGATAGGCAATTTTGCTCCCGCATTGCAGACGTAAAAAAAGACATTATGTGCCTGAATTACCTTTGGACGAACCCTGCTGGAAATATTTCCAGCATGAAAATTGTGGCAAAAAATTCCATGAATATTCAATCGGAAGCGAAGCTGAATTCCCAGCTGCCGTACGCGACGAGAATGTTCAAGTTTTTTTTTCTATTTCAGTGTAATCAAACATGCATAGAAAATGGCATCCTTGTTACCGTGGGTTTTCAGACGATGTCTGGAAGCAAAATTTCATTCATTCCCTCAAAATAGATCGTTTGAAGGCAGCAAAATAAATTTTGAAGTGTGATGACTCCAATGAAGACTTTTTTCGAAATCCTGGTTTGGGTTAAAAGGCTCTCTTTGATCTTTTATATGATGAAACGTTTTTAAAGCGTACTTGTACATCAGATCTTAACATTAATTTTCATTCACTTTCTACTGAATTTTAAATTCTTTGAGTGCCAACGGTCATCTTTATTATTATTTTCGGGTACGAAACTCGCATATTTTGTGGAGCATCATAGAATTTTTGAAAACTTGGAAGAAAACTTATCGAATTCAAGATAAATTTAAATGCATTAAGCAATCACTTCCTGTGCCACGTTCATTAAAGATGACCACAAAAAGAAACGGAAGACAATTTAAGGGTTTTAGCTCCTCGTTACATCCATCAGCGTCAGACTTCCATTACCGAGTCACACAAAAACTGCCGAAAGCGTTAAGGCCTTTTGTGCAAAACCTGCGCGGCAGTCCGAGTCTGTGCTGGAAGGATGGAAGCGAATGTCGTGTTGACTTAAGTGACAGGCGCCCTGGAGAGTGTCAGGCTATTGAAAAGGCAAGTATACTTGTGTTTCCTTTGACAGAAACGCAGTAAATCAAACCCTTTCTCCGTTTCCTCTTGAGGAGGTGAGGTAGCGGACTGTCACCGCATGTCGTGAAACTTGAATATTTTCGTCCAGATCCTTCGTGCAGTTAGTATTTTGAATATTCACCCAATATATACAAAACCATTTGTTAATTATCAAATATTATAATCATGCTCAAATTCCAAAATATATAGGAAAAACCTTTCTTACAATGCACAGAGTTTGTGAAAACAGAAAAACTGATGATGTCTCATTTTAAATTCTCCAATCATTTTCGACATTCTTGACAAAACGATATAGGCATTGTTCGAGTATTTCAACATTGATAGAGAATAGATTACAATGAAAAACTATCATCCTTCTTTATTGTTCGTGAAGTTTCATCGATCACTAAAATAGATTCCGTTCTTACCCCCGATGCAACTTTTGACAGATCAGGCAGCCGCTCCGAGAGCAATATTCTCTCGGACTTCTGTGTTTTAATCCAGGAATTTCTGTGTTGCCCGACCGATCTGTCTGTATGGATCTTCATCTCCAGTAATGGACGCCACCAAATGTCAGCGGTTTGGAGAGTAGTAGCTCTCACGCAGCGTGAGGTGCTACAACACTAATCAATGTTAAACGATCGTTGTTGTTAATTTGTAAAATGATAGATAAACTTTATGTGGTTTTAAATATAACATAATAAGTAGCAATAATAAATTTAGTACTGCAGGTTTTCCTAACACGGAAGGGAATAAGTTTGTTAGATCAAGGAAGCTAATGTTATTTATGCGTAAGATCATTGTGGAAATTTCCAACTTAATTATTTGAGCATCTCATTTATGATTACAAAAACTGAGTGGAATGCATGGCCCAATAATTGGAAAGACCGACTCTTGGCGGGCCGACTCCTACATTCATTTTATTCAGATATAAATGACAAACACATTCATGATTAATGAAAATAATTTGAAAACAAAACAATATACACGGCATACAATTGTATGAGTGTAATTATATAATGAACCATCCTGCATGCCAATTACGAAAAAATTCGTAATTTTAATTTAGTTCGGATTAAAAATCATCAGTCAGAAAATTTTCTTGTTGGTTCAATCTCGGTATATTCCTGCTAGTGTATTCCTTATACTGATAGTGTTCGTTAAATTTGGCCAAAACCTGTTGATTACGAGCAATGAATTTTGGCTTTTTGCGACCATTGACGCAGAGTTTAATGAAGGAAGTGTCGAGAGTGATGAATGCGTGTTGTGTTAGAGACAGCCTGCTACTCCCAATTATAGTGCAAGACAGGCACATGAAAAATAAGCACATTGCGGAATGAATCTCACGTTCTTACCCAATTGACCTTTCGAGAATTGTCTCATTATGAATTTGGAATTGAATAAAGCTTGAAAAAATGAAGGCTGCATGGTTTTCAGACAGTAAATTATTTAATTATGTCTGATAACACTAGAAGAAGAGTAACGTGTTCTTTGTGTTTTTTTTTTTTTTATTTTCAAAATTAGCGAGAAAATTCTGGAATTTCCTTCATAAATTTCAATATATTCGAGTTCACTAAACAATTTCCTGAATTTTACTTTTATATATGATCAAGTCCATTCAAACTCGTACAGAAATAACCGAACAAATATTTTTGTCATATCAGCAAGCCTGAGACAAGACTTGACCAAATATGGAACTGACATAAACTTTAGAGTTCCAGAGAAAATATGGGCAGAGTTCGGAGCCGAAATTAAATTTCCAAACATTTTTGAGTCGCAGGGGCCAACCTCGAGCACGATTCGGGTGTCAGATTACTTAATATGAAATAAGTACTTTATTTGATGAGTAGCTTAAATTAACTACCAGCTTGAAAAATAGTAATAAATAGTAATAATTAAACAGCACTTTAAAAACAGCACTTTGATTTAATTTTTGTTACTAAAATTTTGGTGTTAGAAAAATAGACAATTATTTTGGATGATTTTATTCCAATATAATTAAAAATTTTATCTTGCTCCAAACATATTGGAATAGTTGCAAATAATAGGTTCTGCAACTTCTGGCTCAAGTACCATGGCCACGTTATTCCCGAATTATTCTGTGTTTTTATTATGATATGAAATTATGATATTATTATTATGAGCACGGAAGATGTATATGTGGAACATACGGGTGAGCAAACGAGCTCGTAGATGTCGTGCAGTGGTACGTAAGTGTGGTATGCATGAAGCATGGCATGCATGTGGTATGCATGAAACATGGCACGCATGTGGTATGCATGAAACATGGCATGCATGTGGTATGCATGAAGCATGGGTGCGCCAGGGGCCGGCTGGGCCGAAGGGCGAATGAATGGTGACAGTAAGCTTTAAATTTATTCGAAAATTGGCATAAACGTTATAAAAATTACCACATAAACTGCTCTATTAATTACTACAAACCCTTTTATTCACAAGCAAATCTACGATTTTATTACCATGTAATTTTATTACCACCTACACCTATAACTTTTAAAATACATAATATTACGTTATTCTCTGTCTCCTTATTAATAAACGGGAACTCCTTGAGGATATTTTAATGAATTTAAATTCTTATGAGCTTCAAAATTTTCTCTTCCCGCGAGACTCTGGTCGAGATAATTTATAGGCTAATTATGTATTCTAATTAGATACAGGAACCTGCTCTTAACTTGAGCACGAGCGAGCTGCGCAATAAGGAGCTTGTTTTGGTCTCAACTTGAATTAAGGTGAAAATTCTGAAATTCGGTTCATAATTCAGTTATTTTCAAGAACTTTCATGCATTTTGATCCATCAACATCGATCTAGAAAAACTTTAAAGTAATTTCCTTGGCCCAGTTTTATAGAACTTAACTACTTACTAACTAAACTTAGTAACCTAAGTGACTAGTTAAGTTTTTTAACTCAAGTTAGCTCCTAACTTTGACTTGACACTCTGAAATTCGAAAACAAAAGCTATCAATGTAGTTCGATAAAATTTAAACTGTTATGAAGAAGGTAAAAATCAGAAAATATTAAACGAAAGCCTGGATCTTGTTCATTTAATAATCATGTAGCTACAGATTGTTTTATTACATTGAAAATAAATAGCATTAAAGTGATCCAATTGTTCAATCAACCAAAATTTGTTCACAATTTGGCCATCGTTCGCATTAATCTGTAAAATTCAAATTGAATCATCAATATCATTTTAATATGAAAGCTACGATTTGTTAACATTATAATTTTAAAAATAACGTCACGTTTCCTACGGAGCCTGAAATTGCAAGCCTCCTCACCTGCACTAAAATTTTATTACATAATTCTTGGAATTTTATCTTGGAATAAAAGCTGGCATTTCCATAGCAGACTTTGAAAAGCCTAAGAGGGGTTGCTTGTTGAGCCTCATTCACTGAGCTTATTAGCTCTATTTAGGCTCTTAGGATTAGCCTCGCTCTCTCCATAAACTCTAATACAAATTTCATTTATGAACCTACCTTATGTGACGGATTTCAAACATTTTTTTGGCTTCATTCATCTTATGAATGAAGCCAAAACACGATAAAATGTTTTAAAAAATAGGGTATGCATTTTAGAATATTGTATGGAATAAAATATGACACATGTAATAGATAATAGGAAATAATTTTCCGAAATAACTCATCACGAAATTTTTGATGCTCATAAAAGTGCGATCACATAGATACTAAACTGAATAAAAATCATAATTCTGATCATAATTCCAATTCAACTTAAACTCAGAGTTTTATTCACCGCCCAACCGTCCAACACGATTGGGTTATATATTTATATAATGAGATAAATATACGTAGTATACTCAATGCGTCATGTAACTTAATAATGAATGTTGATGCATTCGAACCGTTGTTAACAAATAAAAAATGTCCTTCGATTTCCTGATTTCTGATTTACCAGTGCAAATGAAAAATATTGTTCGGTTTTTGAAAACTAACTAATAATAAAATTGTCAATAAAATAAAAATTCTCTGGTCGTCAATGAAATTGCTTAAAGAAACAAACTTTGCCATCCAATACTATTAATGGAAATAATATAGAAACATCCTCAATTCCAAGCCATTGCCAAGGAAATATATCTGAATGGGGCCATTTATAATGAGATTAGCATAACACCTTCCAATCTTCCAAATCATTACCAGCGAAACATAACTAAATTGAGCCTTATGTATATATAACGATAATAATATGGAAAGCACCTTCCAATGTTCCAAGTCCTTACCAGCGAAATATATCTGCATGGAGCTACTTATAATGAGAATAGTGTAGAAATACCTTCCAATCTTCCAAATCATTACCAGCTAAACTTGACTAAATTGAGTTTATATATACAAATATAAAGATAATAATATGGAAAGCACCTTCCAGTGTTCCAAGCCATTACCGGCACCAGCTTTCTCAGCTGCAAGTCTCTCACTCGCCTTGAATTACTTCCCAATTTCGCTCTCAAAGGCCGATGCGCTCGTTCGATTACTGAGGCTGAGTTCCACGAGGTCGTTCAATTTCTTGCACCATGCCTGCTAAGCGCTTATTTCGTAGCCTAGGTCCCGCGTTGTAGTTGTTAACCTAAATAATATTATGCAGTCAAGACGTAGTAAAACTCATTTTGTTTCTAAAATGTATGCATATGATATTTTAATATCTATGAATATGTCCGAAATTATACATTCGTGTGTCGTTATCAGTAAAGGAAAAAAATAAATTTATCAAAATAGAGAGTGGCGTCATCTCTCTAATTACTGAAGTGTTCATGGCGAGACATGAATAAATCTAGTGATAAAAGGTCACTAAGCATATAAGAAGAATAATTGTAATTTATTTGCAACAAGAAATGAGAACTATTCTCAGACGAGAGTAGATATAAACAACTAAACGAATTGCAATAATGAAACTTTTTTTTCTGGCTATGAGAATTATCCCATAAACTCCTGTGACTATATACAAATGTGGATCCGTCTTTCGACTTAGTTTATATCAAATGGCAGTATCAATAAATTATTGATGTCATGTAATCCACATTTATCATTGCAACTATGAGCACGAGTAATGATACAATAATTACGAGTAATTATACTTTAAGTACGAGTAATTATACTTTAATTGCGAGTAATAATATTTTAATTACGAGTAATTATACTTTAAGTACGAGTAATTATACTTTAATTACGAGTAATAATATTTTAATTACGAGTAATTATACTTTAATTACGAGTAATGATATTTAATTACGAGTAATTATACTTTAATTACGAGTAAAAATACTTTAATTGCGAGTAACGATACTTTAGTTACGAGTAATGATACTGTAATTACGAGGAAGGATAATATAATTACGAGTAATTATATTTTAATTACGAGCAATTATCTTTTAATTACGAGTAATGATACTATATAAACCCTCTTTCTTAACTCCTCAGGTATATAGCATACCAATTTAATAGCGGAAAGTTTCAAGACTAGTGATAGATGTCAATTTCTTTTGAACCAAACCTATTATCGAGGTTTCTAATGCAGATATATGATATTTTGCGTATATATATGTTTTCATCGTATGTAGTATTCCCATTGTTATATAACAGTTATCAATTTATGGCTTATAGTTTATTCCCTGCATCAGATGACGTTGTGTTTCATCGTGATATGGCACCATTACCATTTTTAGCGGAAAACATATTTATTTATTTTGAACGGTCGAATTTTTGTTCATTGACCATTAAAAATTTTGCTAGGAGGAAAAAATATTCAAATCTAACCGCTTAATAAAATTTGCAATTTTTTATTGACAACTCATGAGATGGAATACAAACAAAATTAATAACTTGGCATCAACTACAGACTTTTAGAAAATAACTTTTGCATTTTTATGAAAAAACAATGATAAATAAACTATATTATTACACTTATCATTATTATATTATTAAATTACCCCATCATAAATAAACCATTTATATTTCGTTGAAAATTACCATGTTTGTTTGAAAGAACATGCCTGTCACTTCAGGAAATGTAATTTAACTTTAATAATATTTATGTACCTAATGAGTTGAGTTAAGTAGAAAACAATAATATTATATAAGAGATTCTATTGAAGGATGCTATGGATATAATGATATTATAAGCCCCCTATTCCTGAGAAGAGATGGTATATTCTTCATTAACGCTCAGGTGCAATGAACTTCCAATCCTCCGAGCAGAAATTGCAGATTCTCGGATGACATCCTGTAGGTTATGGATTAGCAAGCACCGCAGTCGGAAGCCTCGGGTGCGGAATCCGAATAAATAAAGGAGATTCCGGTTCCCATAAGCCAATTTGATGACGTCGAGGCTGGTCGTATACGACATCTAGCGTGGCAGATCTGAAGTGAAGGAATTCTATGGGTGCTAATTGAACCCCAGCTAGACCGACAGAACCAAATTGTGGCCTCAGGTTTTCCATGCAACTGGTGATTTTAGGACATGAGAAGACTGTTGATTTGTCACAATTTCAAACCTCCAACTAGGTTTTATTAACTAGAAAAGAGATACAATCCATACCTTTGTATATCTTTAACCGGTTACGTACTTTCTGGAGTTCAGTCGTCTTTGATTAGTAAAAATATTTAGAGATATCCAAAACAGACCTAGGCTTTACGTAGTTCTCGTGAGCAAAATTTCGTTTAATTATCGAACATGTTTTTCATCTCAAATGGTGCATAATGAGCAATCTAGAATTTAATAAATTCTCATAACAACACAAAGTTTCTATAAAGTCTTGATCATATCTTATCGATTACAATAATACCAAATATACAAAAACAGGGAATCTTGAGACTTGGCAATGAAGAATTCATGTCTGAATATTCCAGAGAGAAGTCGGGCATGCATTAGCAAAACAATGACAAGCCCTGTGGAGCCAACGGATACTAGATATGTGACCCTTCGCACAGCAAGGGACTGACGCATGTGAAAGATAGTGAGAGATAGTGGAGTTGTGGGGGGCACAAAAATTGATCTTTCTTAAATGGGCCCACTGATCACTCCCTTCCCAAGTTGCAACTACTAAGATGGGTTACCATCAGACCAGCGTTACCATCAGCCCAGCGTTACCATCAGCCCAGTTTCCTCAAAGTGAGTGTAAATCCATTAGCAATAAAGTTAAAAGGAATCCTATGGAAAATGAGTAGTTACGGCTCTGAATTAATCACAAGAATTGTTGATGGAGCTAACAGAATATTACTCCCGCATTATTCATTGAAGTATAGAGACGAAAAAATCGAAAAATGTAATTTCTGCATCATTCGCAGCACCATCGCAGAGCAGCAGCATACTGAATGTGCTTTATTCTGCATTATTCGCCACACTAACGCGAAATGAGCGTTTTCAAAAGACAGGAAATTCTGAATTATTCAGAGTTATGGCGATGCCTGCGTCGCTTTGAACTTCTGCAGGTGAAATGCAACGCCGTTGCTCGCGGAACTTTAATGTCCACGTTAGCTTGAATATCATCGGATGCGCCGACATCTGAAGCAATGGTAATTGTTGCTTTACAAACAGCGCATATGTTTGCTCAGGTTTTACAGTCCCATTGAAGCTTTATTCAGCACAAGAATTATAAGTGATACTGTCCCTGCGTATATAAGATACAATGTGAGGCAAGAATATTGAGTGTGCGAGTCACTCTTGAAAAAACGTAATCCAACGATACGTTTTGCATAAAGATAGAGAAAAGTGATAGGTATGAGGTGAACTTCAACGATGAAGGAATATGATTCCTTTTGTCTAATTTAGGCAGTTTCCAGTTTTTTAATTACGCCTAGGGCGCAATTCAGTCAAGCATCAACAAATATACTGTCCATAAGTTAGAGAAAATATGAGTAGCTTGGGGTGGCATAGTGGTTAGGGTTTTCTAGGTTGGAATTGTGAGTTGTGGGCTCGAAACCCGCAACTATTTGGGAAAATACTGCTTGAAATCAGCAAGATGGCCGCGTGGGTGAGAATCAGCGACAGGCTAACATGGCCTGATCGAGCTGATACCGTTATATTTTATAAATGCTGAATCTATTCAATATAGTTTTTGAACGCGCTTATACTAAACTGATGTCTCAACTTTTCTGATCGAATGAAAAATTCCTGCACATATTCAAACACATACCCGCTGCTGCCCACATTTGAGTGACCAAGTCGATTCCTATACGGTTAAACTTTGCGATAAATTCCGTAAGAAGAGATGAACAATTGTTATGATCATTACTTTTTTGACGGTCTTAAATTTGACCTCCATTTCTTAAATTGTTTTGATGCATTAAATATAGAATACCTAACAGAAACCAATAATAAAGAGATAACTTCTTATTATTGAACAATACTTTACCTTTACCTGTGGATTCAAAGTCATCATGCATTTGAAATTCGTTAATTGCAAATCCAGATCCCGTAATATTTCGCATTCCTTATAACTATGCCGTTAGCACGGGCCTTACGGTACCCTTGCCATTATTCTAGAACAAAGCATGCGATGCGCAGAATTGCTACAAACGTTAAGTGGGTTCCTTGTTCTAGTAGTAGAACAAGGCCAATCTATCTGGACCTTCTCTTGGAAATATCATTGGGTTTATCAGTGGAATATGTGCGGACGTTGAGTGGCCGAAGGTCGGTGTCCGGCAATCCGGCCATCAGTTTCCACAGGGCTGAGAGTGGTGGATGATAAATCAGTCCGCGCTCTTGTTCAACAGCCAGGTGCTCAATGTTCACATATTCAAGTTAAGGATGTTGAACAAATTGACGGAATTAAATTGTTCAAGTAGATTAGAACCAATGTGCACAAAAATTCAGAACCAGTGATAAATTCATATTTCTTTGCAAAGTAATCTGCATCATACACCAATTCAGTCGCAGTCTAATAGTACTGTTCTTTGTTTTTTGGGAACATCTCCGATTTTATGAACATCAAGACATGCTATTGAATAGTGCATTTTTACTCTAGCGTTTCATTATTAATTGATTTCAATTGATTGAACTTAACGCTGTAATATACAAAAAATTTTTTGGTTTACTACAGCCTGTTACCGCAAATAATCATTTCCCATCCTTTACCATGATTAGTCCGTTGCTTATTGAGTTTCTCGTTGACTCTAGCTAAAGGACATGGTATTATTCTCATACAATTTTGTGTATTTGTTTAGAATAATAACGAACCGATCCATCATAGATCAGTTCGATATCATATCCAATCCTTTTCTTTACCTGAAGCATCCAGCCAACATTTCTAAGTAATATTTGCGAAAAGTTCACAATACCACAATCATGTCACTATAGCCGTCGCAGCACTATCACACCATCATGTCACTATAGCCATCGCTGCACTATCATACCATCATGACACTATAGCAGTCGCTGCACTATCACACCATCATGTCACTATAGCAGTCGCTGCACTATCATACCATCATTTAGCCGTCGCTGCACTATCACACCATCATGTCACTATAGCCGTCGCTGCACTATCATAGCATCATGTCACTATAGCCGTCGCTGCACTATCGTACCATCATGTCACAAACACCGTTGGTAGCACAAGTGGCCGCGCATAAATTCGCCGTAGATGTGAACTTCGAGTGACAGATATGGCATCAATTTGGCCCTACGTAGAGCCGCGCTACGAAATTGTTTTGGGCGCGAGTGAAAATGAATGCGAATATTCTTGGCTAATATTCTCGGCATGAATACCTAGGCTTAATTAAGTAGTATTTTTTCGATACTCGCATGAACACAAGGAGGGAAATAATTAAAATTTTGAAGTTTAAATTATTTCAAAATGAAATAATTAAGATTTTTAATGGTAACGTTGAAGGTAGAAGAAATGATCGATAAACTTGAACAATGTTTAACATAGCAGCATAAAGTTTAGAATTATGTCCAACTATAACAAAGCTTATGTTGTTTTCATATAGTTAAGGTAATTAAACAGGACTTTTTCAAGTTGTTTGAGTAGACAGTTGAAAATTTAGTGACCATTTGTATGGACCATAATAGCGACGTTATTAAATCTAATTTACCATTCACTAAGACTGAAGTAGTTTCGGCACTAAAGGTGAGGAGTATTAGCTTATTATAAGCAATGTTTAAGCAATTGATAAGAAAATGTAATGAAAAAATTGAAAATAAATTAAATGCCAGTTAAATATGCGATAGCATCATTTTGTTGAGGATATAGTGAATTCACTCCATGTGTTCCTTTTTTGTCTTAAAATTATAGGTCAATATACAATCTTAATTAAACTCATGATATAAACACCAGTATTATGGTAAATTTTCTGCGTGTTTTCTCTGACTTGAAATTCTGGGTCAATTAACCCTTAAGCAAACAAATGATATAAATATTAACATAATAATGTTAATGACCGAGGCTACTGAAGCGAGATGCTGCCTCTCCTAAAGCGGTAAAGTTGAGCACTGAACACCAATGCCTGCGATCCAGCAATGGCTATTCAGAGTCCAGACCAACCATAAAATGTCGGCCAAACCAGCACTTATGGCTAGAGTGGATTTAAAGTCAAGAAGTTATAAGTATTGGCATGTAAGGTGCTTCCATGCATATCTAATGAGCCATCGTTACGGTGAACGCAGTAAAAACAGACAAAGCGTCGGGCTTCTGAGAAACTCTGCATGCCAAGAGCTTTCTCGCTGAACACGCGCTATCGTCATCCATAATCCTGTAATATTCGGGAAAAACACGCTAACAGGACTGCGATATGCCGTGTTCGTGCCCGCAAAATGCTGGTTTGTGCCGCATACATTATTGAAATTTTCCACATGCAGACTGGTGTTGAGATATTCTCATTAGTAAGTCACGGAAAACAATTTTGTTGTTAACAGTTGTCTAGTGTATTTAACATAAACCCTACAAATTATTTAAGTTAAGCATTGAAAATCAGGATACGCTGATTTTTTATCATTAATCCAAAATCAAACTTAGAAGTTGTGCTGAATAACTATGACAATGTTTACTGTCAAATAAGATTTGTTTTCATGGTACTTGTTGATGATATGAAGACAATGAAAAATGATTGCGATTCGTAAATTTCATACTTTTTCGTGAATATTAAAAAAAACTCAGATTTTATTGAAGAAGTTCATCAGATTTATTGGTGACAAGACAGTAATATGTTTACTGGTCGTCAAAGCCGAGAATTGAATCGCAGCGTTGAGTCTTGCCCTCGTCCGAAGAAAATGAAAAAACTCTTCTTCAATTTGGGTGATATGAATCAAGTTCCAACGTTTCCTTTGCGAGTCTCGTAGATTTTCAAGCGCATCTCAATTGACCGAGGATTTTTAGTTTCCAAACTTTTTGTTTGTCTTAAAGATGAGTTCCTGGGGCCATACTTTCAAAACTCGCTAAGTGAACGTAAGTACTTACGCTCTATTTTCTTGTGTATGATTGGTGGATTTTGCTTGAAAGGTCGTCAATGATTGGCTGATGAACTTACGATCTCCTAACTTTTTTTGAAAGTATAGGCCCTGGTCAGTTGGGTGTCGTGTTTTGTTCAGAAGAGTGTTCAGTTGCTATCAATTGCACCACCTCGGGAGCCAATGTGGTATGGTTATCAAATTGCGCTTCGCAGAACCAGTGGACCGGATTCAGTTACCAAGAAGTGCAGCGCCTTGTGCGCCAGTGTGGTCTGATCATCAAATTGTGGTCCACAGGAAGCAAGATTCATGGCTCCAGTAACTCCGCGTTTACGGAATTTCCTTTCCCCGAAGATGCATCGGGAGCAGTGCTGGGAACGAATGGCTTTGTGGTCGCGGAAGAACCGTAAATTTCATGGGCAAAAAGAAATTGGACGCAAAACA
Organism: Hyalella azteca; assembly: GCF_000764305.2. Classification (NCBI taxonomy): domain Eukaryota; kingdom Metazoa; phylum Arthropoda; class Malacostraca; order Amphipoda; family Hyalellidae; genus Hyalella; species Hyalella azteca. The sequence goes on along the minus strand of NW_025942036.1, from coordinate 207,415 downwards.
GTGGATAATTGCAGCTACGCAGATAAACTTTTGGTAAAAATGTGAACTTCACAAGTTGAAAAATTGCTCTGCAAGCTTTGCTCGGCTTTTCGTACCATTTTTTACAAAATGGATTTATGTACAAATTTATGTACGAAGACGTAAGACATCCTTACAGCAAATGAAAGCTGAAACATTACAACTCAGGCTTTTCTGCAGACAATTTTTGTGCCACATGCCATTTCGCGCATAATCGGAGCCGATTTTTGTATTGGGCCGATTCTCTGAGTTCGTTCGTACCTCACGAACTCCTATGAATTTACTTCCATTCAATTTTAATGAGTACTTGAAGCAGATATATTCTACTATAAAAATAATCTTTTAACTCACAGGTACTCATGAAGCAGAACGAACGTTTTTCATTCTCAGGCGATTCATATACATATATTTCAGAACATTTGAACTTTTACATTCTATTTAGTTGGAACGTAGAATATCTTGGTTCTATTATTTTCCACAGCATAAACAATACGAATAATATTAGGTACTAACAAATATTTTTTTTCTGATCGTATGGCTGAGCGTGTGTTTGTGTCCGACATGTTTACCCTGACAAGAATAGCACCGCTTTATTAATATGATGCCTTTATTGCATGTAGCTATTGCTAGGGGAGCACGTATCTCTGATACGCTCACGTAAATAACTTTAGCACTGTCATGCATGGATGCTCAGTCGTAGAGAGCACAACACCGAGTTTTGACTAATGTATTCTCTACGCCGGTTTAAATACTATTGAAACTTGAAGTTTCGTAGTCGTCACCAGTCTATATCTAAAACATATATGAATTACAGCAGAAAATGTTCTGAGTCTGAAGACCTATTTCTAGACCTACATTAATTTCAGACTTGAATTAAATAATTGTTTTATTTTAATAAGAATATCACAATAGGAATATTCGTATTTGTTCTGGCTTCCACGCCAAGCCATACACACTGAATCAACGTCGTACAGAATTTTTGCGCAACATCTTCTCGCTTAATGGATTCCCTTCTAGCCTGGTGTTTACTCCAATTATGAAATTCATGTCCCAGCGATACAGTGAGGATTTTCCAGAGCCCGATAATAGGAACGTCATTTATTGTTCTTTTCCATACTTCGTTCATGCGTCCGAAGCGATGTCAAGAGAATTACGAGTATAATATTTGTTTGTCAAACAATTCCCAAACAATTATCTTCATATTTTATTGGCGAACAATTTTAAAATGAGTTTTTCTAGGTGCAAGGATGTCCTTCCTTTTCATATGCGATCATTCCTAGTTTTTAAATATAGTTGTGCGCAATGTACGTTGGAATGATGTCACGCAATCTTTACTCTAGGGTCGCAGAGCATAAAGGGAAGAGTTGTAGACTGGGTAGTTACTATCAAGACTTCCTCATTCGGCTGAGCGCACTCACGCTGAACAGTGCAACGTTCCAGTATCCGACTGTGACTATAAGGTTTTAGCTTCTATTTCCGGTGTTTCTGATCTGCATATTTTAGAATCATTGTATATTTTCAAAGAAATACCTAGTTTAAATGCAGCCTTTAGCTCTTATCCACCAGGAATGGTGAATGTATAGGCTTTGCCTGTTTTTTTCTCACTCTGCCATTTGTTTGTAATTTACGTTTTAACTACCTTGTTTTTTTATTTCGACTTCTTCTTCTAAACTTCTTATTGTTTCTGAGTTCTGGATTTATCGAACTGACGATGACGTTGTACTCCCAAACGTCGTCAATATAGATATGTTGAATTTTAGTGGAATTTTCTTTGCTTTTAAATTGTTAGTGAATTGGCGATTTAAGTATTCTAAGTGACATTAATGCTTGGAATATTGATGATTGATTTCAATCCGTAATGTTTTCTGACATGATACTGCATCGCAAACTTATCGAAAGCCCTTCACTTTTAGATCGCCTTTCCAGAACGCAGTTTATATCAATATTTCAACAATAATTGTTCGTCAGTTTCTTCAATAGAAATTATAAGTAAGATGATTCACAAATTTTTGAGTGAGGAACATGGAAGGCTGCATGCGCGACCACGCTGCTGATTAATCAAAAGTAAATAAAAGAAAATAACTTTTTGTATTATTCACTTACTATATTTGTAGACCACACTTGCAATCAATATTTACTGATATTTTGCTCTTTTTCCGGTACTTTCGTAACGTACTGTATGCATGGAACAACTAACATGTGCTAAATTTGGAACGAATGTTATACACACAGAAAGTTACGATGTACGACGCTTGGATGCAGACTCGCTAAAGAAAACTTGTTCGGCAAGCTCATAACATTGACCATTTTAAGCTAGAAGTCTGGCTGCTGAAAGCATATGGCTTTCAGTGAGCCAGATAAGCTCTAAAGGATATTCCTCGCCATGAAAAATGATGCATTGTTGTCAATATTCCCTCTGACCTTTCCGATAGTCTGGCCGAACCTTATAGATGGCAAGAATCGCCAATATTCCTCTGTATTTAATGTGGAATATTTTTCTCTGTCAAATGCAAAGAGAAATGCCGGGTAAAATTCGCCATACAATGACTGCCAAAGCCATTATAAACTTTATGGCTTATCCGCATCCAGCTGAACAGATGTGCAGAACTTGAGGAGACTGCTGGATAGAACATGAGAAGACTGCTGGGCAGAACTGACCGAAGACTTCTGTATAAAAAATGTGAATTAAGACTGCTGGGCACAACTGAAGGAAGGCTGCTGGATGGAACATGTGAAGACTGCTGGACAGAACATGGAACGATTTCTGTTCTGAACATGTTCTGAACAGAACGATTTCTGTTCTGAACATGTGAAAACTGCTGGAGGCAACACCGGAAGACTTCTGGACAGCTCGTATGAAATTTGCTGTACAGAAGATGGAGACACTGATTGGCAGAACATGAAAAGACAGACGGGTCAGACAATTTAAAGACTATTAGAACAGAACAAAATAAGTAGGAAAATAACTGAGCCAAACATGAGTGAAAACTGTTGGCCATAACTGAGGAACATGGAGAAAACTGTTAAGTAGAACAGGATTATTAATACTGATTGACAAAGCGAATGAAAAAGCTCTTTTGAGTCCAGCGTCAAACAAAAAAATCATTAATCAGAAGTTTCATCTTAAAATAAGAGTATCAAATGCTTATGACAAAATAATATAGACGCATTCCGCAGTGGATGAGCAGGAGAACAGGAAAGACATTACTTACGGCACGAAATTATTTCAGGACGCCGGCAGTTTGCCACTAAAGAAGAAACCTAACGACCTCTTCAGGTATTTATGGAGTGCACACCACACGGCCGCCAACACCACAAAAATGCCTTGCGGCTAACACCAGAAATGCTAACACCTCTGCCGGCCATTCTCCCATGTCACCAAAGGTCCTTCGAAAGGAAAATATTTCGCTGACCTTGGAAGTCATTTCCTTCATGTGTCAATTTTCTTAATTGCTGATCTTATTTCGTTGCTCTGTAAGGATTCACCGCAATGGTAATGGTTGTCACTCACTTATTTTGGTCATTATGGATATCTGATGTTTTAATCAATTATCTTATAATGAGTCCTGTTGTTTTTGCTTCTTTAATATAGCGAAAATAATGTTAATGCTTATAGCAGAAGTAGCGGCCTATAATGCATCTTTAAACTAATGTCTATTATCTTAAAATAAATTTAAATTGGATGCAAGTTGAAAGCCTTTTTATAACTCAGTATCAAGCACCATCTGATTTGAGTGCCCAATTCACTCTAATTATAAATTTGGTATCAAATTTTGTCTTACCTCAGTTACTCATGAGTTTCTAAGTAAGTTCAAAATAAGTTCTATCACTTATGAGTTTTTAGCTTCATATCAAAAAGTTTTAAGTTTAGGTTTAAAGTTGACAACCTTCCACTAGATGAACTTTCATTGCTCAGAAATGAGTGTAGGATCTAATTCTTGTAAACACCACCTGCCATTAGTGAAGTGAAGTTAATAGCTCAAATTTATGCGCAGGATCCAAATCCTGGCCCCAAACGGCTCTTCCTTGTAGGAATGAAGCCCAGGAATCTCAAAGTGGTTCAGTTCGCGATTAGAATACGCATCAGATTGAGGTTCTGGATATAGAGGCTCATTCCGTGGCATGTCGCCCTCCAGATCAGACAGCCGAATAGCCTTAGGCTGATTTGAGTTCCTCGTGGAGTCTATATGGAAATAAGGTGTGGATGGCGCTGTAAATACTGCCTTGCGCAATCTCGGCTCGTCTCATGTTCAGCACTTGGAACCTACACTGACTGTATTGTGTTTGCATCCTGCGTTAGTATTTTATTTTGTAACTAATTTTTTTTATTCCTAAATGTACATAATTTATCAGATGGTGACGAATAGTTAAATATAATTTGGATTAATAGTTATATACAACTCCTGACTTAATTTCTTAATATCGAAATATTCCCCATTCATTTCACTATGAATAGTCATTTCTGTAAAACTGATAATTTTATTTTTGTATTCTAAACTATCATTCTGGAGTAAATTGATTGTAATCGTAAGCAGAACTCAGTTGTCCAATTGCAATCGAAATTGGATTTCCAAAGATTCTTTAGCCATGTAAATTTCAAGTAATAGGTATCATTTTTCGATGAGGAAGCTCGGTAACACGACTTTCAATTTGGAAAGCAGAGTTAAAATCTTATATAATTTTTTCTAGCTCATCAAATCTTTTTATTTACGTAACAATGTTACAAGCTTCTCGATTCATTTGTGTTACGTTTACGTGAAAAATTTATTTTTATCACTGGCCATTTCTTCACAAGGAAATACATAAGCATTCGTTGGAGTAAATGGACATCGAAATGGACTTAAGATGTCGTAAGGTGGATCGTATCTCCGGTCGTATAATTCTCTCCGCGATCTCGACGATCTCCAACGAGCAGCAATGGCATCAATGAAAGTGGAATAAAGCTTGCAGGGCTCCCGCGTGCGTGATTACGGCAAATGTAGCTTGTCCCACTAAATCTAAACTTAACCAAACCCAATCTATTATATCTTAATCTAATCAAAGCCAATCCATTAAATCTAAATCTAACCAAACCCAATCTATTAAATCTATATCTAATCACAGAAAATCCATTTGATCAAAATCTAACGAAATCCATTTAATCAAAATCAAATTCATATGAGTTTAATGTAGGTTGATAGAATTTATATTTTATTTGCGTTGACAATGGTTCCTTATTTTTCAGTACGGAGATGCATTTTGGCGAATATATTCGTTTTAAGTTCCATGGAATTTTAAATTTCTTGCAATTCATGTATTTCTGGAGCCCGAAATACTCAACAAAATCACTGAAATGAAACCAGGTGCTCGATGTAATTTTACGTAAGCACTCGAGATTAAAATTTGTTGCAAAAGCAATTTTGGAAGTACTGTTCAAGTTCTAATGAGGTTCTTAACTTTCAATGAGACTCTTAATCTAAATAAGGCGCGCGTTAAAAAAGTAAAAAATTAAGTTTGACTGCATACAAAAATGTAAAAGCTCATAGAAATGCAATTAAAGCGTCAATTTTTAATTACTTTTCCTGCAATAGAGATCCCAAAACTTGTCATGCTCAAGCACCAATTTATGTGGAAGCATTAAGAGTTCATCAATTAACTTGAAATAATTTTTTTACAATTTTTCACGATGAAAATGAGTGCGACAACAACTATTAATTCGAGCTTACTTCGAAAGCTTGTTAGCTTTGGGAATTATCAGCCAAATTGCACTGTCAAACACAGATTCAATGAATTCCAACTCCACTCGAGTCAGAAAAAAGCTTCGTTGACATTCTCATCCTAAAGTTTTTAACCGTTTTGAGGTATTTTTTCCATCGCCTGCAGTTTAGCAACATGGTTTATATAATCTAAAAGGCTTTTAAATTCACTTGGGTAGTTTTGCTTGCATTTTTCGTACAGATCCTAGGGAGGTTATATCGAAGGCCACATCAGTCTTTTTTGCATGCAGCTATGATGCGGTAAAAACAATCAATTTACAATGATTTTTCATTATTTTTCGTATTCACAAATTTTGACTCATGTTTTCCAGAAAATAATATTTTCCCAAATCGATATAGGTATTTATAATAACCTTGATATCGAAAACAATCGATCTTCTCAGCCACCACAAATTTCCCTGACAATAAATATTCATGTTCGTATCAATGAACATTATATTATCCACATTTATTTCCGTTTCGATTTCGAATTAGAAATGCCGAAAGGATATTTTAAGCTAAAGGAAATTTCCTAAGTTCAAGAGAGCATTCTCATCCATGTAATATTATTTAATCGTTAATTACAGAAGAAAGTTTTATACTTCCTCAATTAAAGCTCGAATGTTGCTCCGCCAGTCAGGAGGAAACAAATTCGAATTTCAAAAATTTTTTAATAATCTTAAATTGAGGACCAGTTTTTAGTCATCTAGAGATTGCCTGAACTCATCAGCGTTTCACAATAGTTTCATGTGCTCATTTCACCGAGATCAATTATATGCAAGAAATAATAGTGATCGTTATTCCAATCAAAATCAAAGGCAAATAAAGTATGAGTAAATCCCAACCAATGCCTCTGATGAACAACATTTTTATTAGCGTTCACAGTAACTGGCGGAACGATTTTGAACCTCCTGTCCTATCCATCGCATAAGCATTGTAACCGTTACATTAAAGTTAGAATTTCCTACTGAAATATATTGGAAAGGAATGACATTCATTTTAGGATGTAGACATCGAAGTCTCTTGCCTGTGAGACATTTTGGCACTCAGAGTTTTTTCAATCTAGTGTTTTCGGCGCCAGCAATGCTACGAGAGCCTCCAGATCCAATATCAGATACGACCCTTCCCATCCAATGAAGTCGAACAGTTCCCAATTGCGTTCGGTCAAATATTTTCTCATGACTTTAGGCAAAGTCAATTATACGCTCCATGAAGTTTATCCTGTGGAAGGAATTTATGGTCCAGTGGCCCCCTATCCATAAAACTGTCGCGCTGTCTCTGTCGTACGTGGAGCCGTTGGGTCGCAACTCAAATCTCCACGTCGGGCGCGACGCAACTTGAATTTTTTTTAGAAAAATGTACTCCAGCTGAAGCTCTGTAAAAATTAGTGGCTCAAAAGCTAATACTTTGAAAAAGTATTAAATGAAATTATAGATGATATGAGCTGAGAGATACTACGAGATACTAGAAGATACTAGAAGAAAAGTGTTTTTATTTTTCGAAAATATGGGAGAGGGCAACATTTTTTAACTAAAAATATTTTTATAGCTACTTTTGTTTTAAAATTCAATTAATCCGCACTTTTTTCTCTTATACACCGAATAAATATGAAAAAAACTATTTTATATTAAAATTCTACACGAGAAAAAAAAATAATTTTATACATCTAACTCTCTTCTCAAATTATGGAAACCGCTATGAAATGCTGCAATTATTAGTATCGCATCTCCAGAAAAAATATTCATATCCTTGGCATTTTCTTCTCTATTATGATTTACGCCATAGGAAACTTGAGAAAAACAAAAGCCTCTGATTCTGAAACGGCATGAGTCATTTCCTGAACAGAGCTTATTTTCTCTTCATTTCCGTCAACACAGAGACCAGAGACCTATAAAGTATTCAACGCTGTAAAGCTGAACACTCCTGCTCCAGCTCTGCTCACAACACGTCCTCTTCTGCAATAGAAATGGACGGCTTACTTATAACGTCACATCAAATGTTTTATATTAAACTGAGTGTGTCTGAGTTTGAACACTTAAAACTATTGCAAAACCGAAGAAATGTTTCGTATACTACTAAATTTTTCAAACAGGTATTTTTCCAAATGTGTCCAGGCTAACTTAATTCGACTAATAAACAATGTCTTTTGAAAAATGACGATGAATACAAAATTTTGAACGGAGAAGTAAGTTCATTCTATTCGTAGATTAATGAACTTTTATTAGTCATTTGTTTAACCAGCGTATACAATAGATTCCATTTTTGCATCATTTTTCAGGTCAAATTCTAATTTGAGGCACATGCCAAGAGAAAATTTAATGCAGATAATCAATTTCACTGTGCTGGGGGACTACTACATAATCACTTAAACTCGATACGGCCGTGAAAGGTTCAGTTAAGATAGAACACTGAGTAATCACACTGTATTTATTAAAACAAATCTGTACACTTGCGTTGTGCCCTTGTAGTCCTTACCAGCTAAAGTCTAAAACATCCATGAATGAATTCCGGATGTTTGCATAACCTAAATTGCGGAACTGAAAGTCTGAATGAAAATGGAAAACTACTGCCACGAAACATGAATAAATTTATACAATTCCCTAACAACTGCGCTATTTTGATGCAATCAGGTTTAAAGCGAAAGATTTTTGAAAATATAACTTGAATGGTACATCTCTTGTCAAAATATTGCTAGGCTTTAGATTTAAGCTATGCAAGTTTCAGCCCATAATAGATCTCTCGAGAAATCGAATTATCTCATAGCAGACCAGGGGGATATTTTGCAACGATAACCCTCTTTCCTAAAGGTGTAAACACAGCATCTTTGCCGACGCAAAATAGGTTCTTTAGGCAAGAAAATTTTCCTACAACTCTGGGGTTCGTTGCATCTTTTAAGAATCTGCCGAAAGAATCGAAGTCTTCCTTGTTTGTTCGGAAACCAGAATGTGTTGATCATACTAGCTGAAGAGAGCAATCGCTGCCTTCAGTCGAAGGTGGGTCAATCTTTGCATCCTAGATAACGTTCCTGCTTTCATTCCTACAGTTAAGAAATGTAAGCAAGTCAACACTGAAATGCGTTTAAGGAAAGCCTGACATAGCAAATTTACTCAGTGGGTTTTCCAAGGAGCTTGAAAGAAAGTCTCCGAGTTTTTTGAAAAGTGTTAGTCGAGCTCGATATCTTCGGACAATAGCCAAAAAAGACTTCTAAATAAAAACATTTTCCTATCCAATTTTAATTCCGCAATCAAAATTAATGTGATTATGGCATTATATTTTTCCATTTAAAATTATTAGTTTGTTCTGTGCTTGAGATTTTTCATATTACATCAAAAATAGCAAAAAGGTAGTCGATCACTTCAATCAATCAATAAAAATCACTAGTAGATGATGGTTAAATTTGAGTTGTCCACGCATAAGAAGATCTCTAAGCGTGAGTAAAGAAATTCATTTTAAATTTTTCTTCATTTATAAATATAACAAAATAAATTCTCCGACATGATACGGAACAAATACGCTTACATTCATGGGCGTTTTGCTAGTAAATTATGACTTTATTTTTTATCTTGATTGAGATTGCCGTCAATGAGTGAGATAAAATTGCAAACGAACACTGCCACTTAAATCATTCCCTATGAAATTTACCTGATGCTAATTACTTGTGCATAACAAAATAATAATAATAGTAATAATGATAATAATAATGATAATATAATAATAATATAAGAATGTATATAATAATAATAAGTTACTGGTGATTTTCTTGATAGTCATCATAATTATTTTTTACCAGCAGTTCCTTGTATACGGCATTATTATTACATCATTAAGTTTAATGAACAGTTGATGCCAACAACCATTGCTGCTTGCAAGTTTAACAAGTTTAATTTCTTACTTGCATCAATAGTTGAAAATTATTTATTTAACTATATAAGATCATACAAATAATATTTCAACCAGCATTCAAATAGAATAGTTTTCATCGTTCAAGTCAAAACTTTCCCCATATTTTTCTCATTCCATGGAAAATAAAAATAAATAAGTGTAAATTTTCCGTCGCAACATAACCCAAAGGCACTGAAATATTCAGCAGCATGCATGTCAGAGATATATTATGTTCAATTCTTGCGGCATTCAAAAATTCTAACACATGAGCATCCTACACAGACAAGGTCCCTGAAGGCGTTTGTTCGCTTCCTAGCTTGAGAAAAAACTCGTTCCTTGTTTCGGTCTAATTTGAATGCAGCCGTGATGAATGTTCCTCCAGAGAAAATGCTCGTAATGCTCTTGAATTTTTACCAGCGACCAGGATAATGAAGTGCATCCTAATGCAAGTTCGTGATGCACTGGCCTCTGATATTCGGGTGCACGGTCTCGTACATTCCAGAGCTCTGTCTTACACATTCGGATGCATTGTCTTGTAAATTCCGAACCAAAGTCTTGCACAGTCGTAGGCATGGTTTTACATATTTCGATGTATTGTCTTACTCATTTCGACGCATTGTCTTACACATTTCGACGCATATTCATAAACATTTCCATGCATTGTCTTACATATTTCGACGCATTGTCTTGTACATTCATAAGCGTTGTCTTGCACATTCCGACGCATTGTCTTGTACATTCATAAGCGTTGTCTTGCACGTTTCGACGCATTGTCTTGTACATTCATAAGCGTTGTCTTGCACGTTTCGACGCATTGTCTTGTACATTCGTAGGCGTTGTCTTGCACGTTTCGACGCATTGTCTTATACATTCGTAAGCGTTGTCTTGCACGTTTCGACGCATTGTCATGCACGTTCCTATGCAATGTCTTGTCCATTTGACGCATTGCCTTATACATCCCAACGCTGGCTTGTACATTCCTTCTCGTCACTTTCCAGTATCGCGATATGGAATATTTTATACATTTTATCTTATAATCTTAATTATCGTATTGAAGTTTTTGTCTTTTACGATTGTTTTTCACGTTTAAAAATTTATGTTCATTGTTGAGTATTTTGCAATACTATATGTTATCATGCCAGTTGCCTCGAATTTTTTAGCTACTTTGTTTTGCATTAATTAAACAAAGATTACCCGATTTGATGTTGAACACATATCATTTAATTCCTACCAGCTCCAAATTTTCTGACACAAAAACCAAAGTTTTCCATTTTTCATCGAGCCCTTCAGTGCAGTTTTGCTGTTGAATTGCGCCTGGGAGGAACCGAGCGTAGGATTTTGTACTAGAATTTGATTACGGTGCATAAAAAAATTCCTATCAATTCATCTTTTATAAAGTTCTCTCTTTCATCTGGCATGGAAATCTGACGCTCGTAGGTAAGATCTTTTTAGTTTTAGAACATCATTTTTCTTCCAGAAAATCTATTTTTACCATGTGATTGAACATTAAAATGAGATTTTAAACTTACGATGTTGGTAATTGGTTCTTAGTTATAATTGTGCGCGACACTAGCATATAAAAGGACCTTAAAATTGGCGCCAAAGGCTGTTCTAAGGAGGTTACCGTCACGCAAGCACGGTCTGCAGTCAGCAGACTTGGTAACGGCCGCGGTCGTGAGGCCGGCGGTTTGCCGTTTTCGAACATTGACGGTCGCGAGATACCTAGACCCATCGAGGCAGCTACGAGTTCTGTAAGCATGTCTAAAATCTACAAAGTACGGTCGACATCAACGGTACGGCTGCTACTCGGCCGTGAGGTAATGTGAGAGGGCCGCTAGTTGTACAACGATTATAACGCCCGTCATCTGAAGATTCAAGTTTTCGAGCTCGGCGCAAGAATTATCATCGGGACGGTCATCAGCATAATACGAAACTTGAAAAGGACAGAAATTTGGTTGAGAGTGTTCAAAGAATTGCAACAAGGATAATTTCAGGCTTGAAAGGCAAATCTTGCGAAGAAAGATTAAAGATTATGAAGCTCCCAAGACTCTGTTATCGACATCTGCTTGGTAACCTCGTTGAAGAATACATGTATGGGCATGGTTTATACAAGGTCTCAGAAGGAGTCCTAAAATTTGAAACAAGAACAAACTCCAGGGGCCACGACTATAACTAAAAACCTGCGTTGCAACTCGTCGCGACAACACATTTTGCTTCGAGTCACCGACATGTGGAACAGCCTCGATCCCTGATTGCATCGTTGACCCTAAGTGTATGAATACATTCAAGAACAGACAAGGTGAAGCTTTGGAGAGGTATATGTTCAGACTTGAAATGCCTAGCACCATATCGAACCTGGTGGAAGTCTAATAGCTATTTCAAACTATCGTCAAGTTGAAAAGAACCGGTCAAAGGTCCTTTTTTTAGATCGCATGGGAACAAGTCACGAAAAGTACAGCATTAGCGACAGGCCACATCATACCTATTCTTCAGCGCCGATATCACTATGATATGATGTGATATGATATGATATGATATATGATATAATATGATATGATATGATATGATATGATATGATATGATATGATATGATATGATATGATATGATATGATATGATATGATATGATATGATATGATAAGATACGATATGATATGATATGATATGATATGATACGACATGATATGATAATTATAAATAAACTAATTTTTCTAATTAAAGCCGTCGTGAAAATTTGTAAATAAAAAAAAACTAAGTCACGTAAAAACCAATTTGAGCGACCTGCTTTTAACAAGATATCTTTTCCTAAAAAGAACGGCAGTTTTTTCGCTGAACGAACGGCATGGCCATTTATTTTGTGGGCTAATGGTTCTACGCTACATCAATCTTATTCCCAATGGTCCCACATCAGCCAATTTCTAAAATGTCATCCATATACTTTAAACTGGAGCGCAATGCAATTAGCTTCCTGACATAAATTACAGTTTGTATATAATGTATGCTCCATATTTATTGTTTATTTATTCTTTCATTTATTTTTATTCATTTTACTTGATCAGGCTGAGGTTTTAAGCTAATTATTGATCAGGGCTGCGGCGAGTGGAATATCTCACTTCTATTTACTCTAAAAGTTTGCCCTCAACACTGTACGTACTATACACTATACGTACATGCACTATACACAAGGCTTGAAAGTCTGTTGAAGCCGACTCATGTATTAGTGTGCGTGGATGTACTTTCCGGACAAATACAGAATACCGGGGTATTTTCGTGAGTATTAATTCTTTCTTTCTATAATACCATTTCTAAAGAAGGATTATACAAATCGTTCTGTGTTTTTGGCTTCTGAATTATAGCAAGGACTGTGTCGATTTCATCAGTCTTAGGTTTTTACGTAGGACTTAAATTTATATGAGAGGCTTTTTGTTCAATTTACTTACATTGAAGTAATGCCAAATTTAATGTTTAAATCTAATTGGAAATTTTAGGTGCTTAATTAATATTCAATAATCGATTTACCATCCAAATATTTATAAAGAAGCTCGTCAAGTCAAAAAAATTAAATTTAATTGCATTTTTCAATATCTGCGTAGGAGACTCTCATGTTTATTGAGCAAACAAGAAATTTACCAGAAAAAACTGTACAGACACCCGTGAACAATTTTCCTACATCCCGTCACCATTTTCCAGCGATGCTCAACAACTGCTCGTATTTTGCTTGCATTCTCCGAGAAGAGCGAGCAATTGAAACAACGTCGCACAGAGAAATAAGCAAGATGTTGACCAAATTGCGATGCACTGTTTGCACTTGTATGGGTCATCCTTTTAAATAATTTGGAAACGAAAATGTCATACCGTTTTTTCATTTGCTCTCTTTTCGTGCAGTAGATAAAAGAATGATTAAATAAAAGAGTGTCACAATTTTGACTAAAACCCGTTTATTTTTCTTCATGCTGGCCGTGTCAAGTGCAGGAGCCGGCCATTGAATGAGGACAAGTCTGCAGTGTATCCTGGATACAGCGAAGAAGTAAACGCTATTTATTTAGGAAATAAAATATATAGCAAACATTCTGTTGTAAACTGTTACTTTCCACGACAAAATTTAATGTTTAGTTTACATGGAATGACAGTTGTTCTGGAGGTGTAAAAAATCAACATTAATTGCGCCTCATTAAAAAAATAAAATGTGTTCACTGAAAGTTCATGTCATGAAAATATCCAATCAATACTGCGGAATCCCAAAATTTGATACCGAACTTTCCTCTCATTATTCATTAGGACGTATATACAAGTTTGGGATTCCTGCACAGCTAGGAATAATTTTTTAACTTTGTTTACGATAACTTGAGTTTAAAGTTAATCTACAGTTATGAATGAAAGTGGACTCGGATAAACACAGCGATAATGTGAAGCCTCGAGTTGAAACAGAATAGATCAATTTACAGTTGGGCTAATGAGGCTTCGTTTACAAGGCATCAAGGTGAACTCAGTGGAAATAATTATTTTACAACACCCTTCCTGCCAACGTGCATTTTTGGCCTTTTTTTAGCCATCTTTGGCTTTCTTTGGTCATCTTTGGCCTTCTTTTGCCCTTTCTGACCCCACATGACAGAGCCCATTTCTGAAAGTCAGGACATATACGATTAAATAAAAGCGATGGCGTAAATTTCTACAACAAATGCCAATAAAATTGTTAAATGGCAGTAGTGACGTGAGCAACATCATTCAAATGGTTCAATCAAGCAGCCTTCTAACTTTATTCAAATTGTTCAAATTATAAACAACAACTTCAAACCAACTTTAGAAATTTCAAGAACTTTTTAAAAAAATCTCCCCCTCCCCATTACTAGAACATAAATTATATTAATTTTCATTATTTTATCACATCGCTTCTCCATATTTATTTGGCCTTTAAACATTCGTCTCTCCACAAGACGTACCATCACAGTATTACTTTAAATAATGTGAGCCTAGTATTCAAAGCTATACTTTTCGTTTGCTAATTTGCTTGCATTAATGACATACCGTCAGTTTTTCACAAAACCGGGCAATGGCTTCATGTCATAAATTGTTAAATTCAATATTTAACAGATTTATTTCCTCATGGTATAATATGATCAGTTGTATTGTAATTCAGAAGAAGTAATTTTGCAAGTAGTTTCTTGCGCGCAATGATTTAATGCATTTAGTTCTCCCTAATTGGTAAACATGTCTTTCATGACACTGAGGTTCATAAATTCACAGCGCCCATATCAGCATGAGAAGGGATTTGGCCAAGCTTCTATAATGGTCAATAAAGTCTACGGAATCGCCCTGGCAACACGACTGGTGCACCAATAAAGCTGCGCAACGAACACTGCCTTATTTTTGACGATTTCTGCAGACCATAACATCGCATGGAAATGTGAGCTATTATTTGCCGTGAAATACTTTAGGCTTAAACTAAAATGTGACTGAGCTTAGATTTATCCTAAAAAGTAACACACTTTAGGCTTACCTTCAATTCTGACTGGCCTTAGGCTTGCCTCTCAAATATGACAGACATTAGGCTTATCTTCAAATGTGACAGACCTTGATTCGTAGTCTCAACGAAATAGTTCTGTCTGTAGGCGTCGACGAAACACCTGCAACGAAGGAGCCGATGTTACGGAAGGCGGCAGACGGTTACAGGTTCTTGTGGCAGCGATCAGAAACGCTCTGTCGCCGACGGTAGGTAGACGTGTAGATGGGACGACGAGGTCCGCTGTTGAAGATGAACGTAGTCGTCTTCTAAAAGGCAGATCCAACACGCGCTGCATACATTCCCTGAGATAAGAAGGCGCCAGACTGTGTAGGCATCGGAACGTCACAACAGCGACCTTGAACTGCGTGCGCTGCTGCATGCGCAGCCAATGAGATCGCGCAATATCGCCGTCACGTGGTCGAATTTTCGCTTATTGCACACGAGTCGCGCAGCTGCGTTCATTACGGATGGCAGTTTATTAAGTGCCGTGGTCGGAAGTCCATAGAGTGTGGCATATCATAGTCCAATCTGGTCAGAACGAACGCCACCACGAAGGCCTCGAGAGACAGCGGCTGACGTAATGTATTCGTCGCAGAGCGCCAAAACAAGCGGTGGTGACTTTGGCAATGTGATTGTTCATAGAAAGTTCAGAGTCCAGCAGCATACCTAGACACAGGCATGCGAACCGAAGACGCAGGCATGACAAACCCCTTTGCCCACGCGAACAGGGTTTGCCAGAAGCAGATGCTAAAGTCTCTTTTTGATGCATTGAGCTCGACTGGTTGATGCAGTGGCCATAAATTTGGTTGTCGTCGGCGAACATATGCGGATGCAAACTATGTGAATCAATTGCATGCAGTACTTCGACATTATATAACAGAAAGAGGATCGGCCGAGGACTGATCCCTCTGGTATGCCGCAAATGATCTACGATGGCGTGAAGAAGAGTTCCCGCACCGAACGCATTAGAATCCATTATCTTTTGCTGGGACAGGACTCGAACCACCGCAGCACTGTGCCGCGCATCCCGAATGATACGTTAAGTCGACGCAAATAAAGTGGCGTAGTCGACCATGGCAAATACGGCCGACAGATCAAGAAAAGCCAGTGTCGCAATGTCACCGCTGTCTACTGCTTGCAGAATATCTGAAAGTATTCAGCACGGCGGTTTTCGTCGAGTGGAGTTGACGGAACCATATCCCTCAAATGTGACTAACCTTAGGCTTACCTCTCAAAGATGACATACCTTAGTCCTACTGTACCTTCAAATGTGACAGACTTTCGGCTTGCCGAAAGTCCGTCAAATCCGTAAAATTTGTTTATGGACGTCATAAAAGATTGGTTTATGGGTACTAAATGGGAAATGCGAGACAAGGGAGCATAACATTGCCTTGTAAATAATTTTTCCGCATGATTTTATTTTAGAAGATGATTCAACGATTTTATACCACTTCTTAAATATAGCACGGAAGTCGTCTTCTTCGGCTAATGATAAAAAATTATTACTTTTTAAGCTCTGCTTGACCTTAATAAATTATTTCTTCAACTTTTAAAAAGGTTTTCTAAAGCATCATTCATTAGTCACAATTATAAATGTGATTGCAACTCGATGCTTCGATCCTGAGTCATCGAAATGTGCTCGCATCCTGCTCAATATAATTTCCAGCTCCTCTAACAAAGTCTGTAATTATCATTAAATATCACAGTTGCTATTATTTTTATTCATTAAAGAGTCTGAAATTCTCTTAATGAATGTTTTCTAATATCTGAAAAACAATTAGGCTGCCATCAGGGCGCAAGCATAATAGTAACCGCCTTTCTATTGTTTTGAGACCTGCTTCAGACGTACCATTATTAAGTACAATTATGTTGCTTTTGTTCTTTGACAACAAAAAGCCTTTGATTTTTATATAAACCACTCATTTCTGATGAGCAGGCTCCTCCTTTTTATTTTCTCTTCAATTATTGAGTTTGTACATCTTGGTTGAATGAAAAAAAAAAAGATTTTTTTCAGAATTAAATATGTCGAATGAAGAATTTTTATGTTATTCATATTATTACAGTGGGGGGAAATAAATATTCGTACATTTGAAAAATCGTATTTTAATGTATGTAAGTACACAAACTGAACAGGAGAAGTGATTTATATTTGTTGCATTGAGATTTAATTTCTTTTGATAGTATTTTTGAATACTATGCGTCTCTATACATAATTTAAATCACTTTTCCTGTTAAGTTTGTGTACTTACATACATTAAAATACGATTTTTCAAGTGTACGAATATTTATTTCCCCCCACTGTATATTATAAAGAATATGTCGAATGAAGCGCTATGCACTAACAATGAGTTTATCATTTCTGTCAGTGAGAATGATTTTTCAACCCTTCTTTTCATTACATTTTTGATGAGAATACTTTTCAACCTTTGTCTCTGTTAAATTTCTCAAAAACCATGGTTGAATTAATTCAACCTTGTTAGTCTGAGGTAGTGTATTTATTAACTTACTCGTAATTCAGTACTTTTCTATTAGGCTAAGGAAAGAATACATAATAAATTTGCAATTCATTTGAAAACATAAGAAAATATGCCGATTGATTAACAACTAAGGACCTTCAATCGAATTCGCCAAACTAAACATCACAGTAGATTAAATAAAAAATTTACCCGGGTGTCATTAAAACTTGCGGTTTTTCGCGGCAAGATTAGATTTTTTTCAGCAGAAGGTATTGTGGCTTGGCCTTAATAGGGCAGATTTAAAGGCTCATTAGGACTTGTTTTCTCAGCTTCCACCCCGCGGCCACGGCAAGAAATGATTGTGGACTTAGACATACTACAATTTCATCGAATTTTCTTCCTGGACATTTTTCAGCCAAAAATATTTTCTTCGCTTTAAAACACACGATTTTTAGCGTACACGTGCATATCTGACCAAATCTTTGGAGTTCAGTTCTTGCGGTAAGATTCAAAGTTTCAAAGCAAACAAAAATGCTTTCAAACTTTTTAAATCTACTTCAGAAAGTTCCAAGGATATGTTGTGTATGCATTACATTTATAATTGAAAAGAAAGTTTTGCTTTAAAAATGCATATCAAGATTACAGTCAATATTTTAATAATTATTTTGATCAAATATCAATATCCAGTTGTCTAAACTTAATGCACATTAAAACATCACATCTATTGAAACATTCAAGGCAGGTACTGGTTTCTACTTAAATGAGTAATACCGGTCGAAAATCATGCCCCAAAACAAATTCAAAACCAATTTGTTTCTTTTCTGTAGGCCAACCCTGCCCAATAAAGAGTTAACGATCCCCGGTTCGCAGTTTACAGGGCAGTGACGAACTGTTATGGCCCAGTCAGTCAACGCGCTTTTACCGCTAAGCATTTTATGTGCCCGGTGATGAAACTGCCATTACGACGTCACTGTAAATTCGAAATGACCATAAGATATTTATTGATAAAAAATTTGTAAACAATTTTTGCACTTTTTTCATGCTTGTAGCTAGTTGTCTATAAGTGCAATGGGGAGGTGTAATAAAAGTCTCCAGTATTTTTAATGATATAAGCTCACTTTCAATGCAGATATACGAGTACAATTTTTCTGCGTCATTTATTTGGAATGCTTCACGGAAAATGCAAATTCTAATAAATTCTGATTCCTCATCGGCACAGCACCAACAAGCTAACTTTGGCAAAATTTTATCTAAAGCCATGAGGAAGCATTAACGTCATGGGGAATTATTCGGAGGGTTATGAGTATTCTGAACTGAAGAAATTAATCAGCAATTTCTCTCTGTGGTAGCCGCGAACGGACGATATCATGTCATGCGCGGCTAGCATGTGAAGCTCAAAAAGCCCTCATTACGTCTTTTTCTGCGGCTGAGCTCGCAGATAAGCCGAGTTACCTTGCATTTGCATGCACGAACAAGACTGCTTTTGTGCCAGCGGTAATTTTGGTGCCTTTAAATAAAATAAATAGCTTACTGCCGCTACGTGACCCTGCTTGGTATTGGCAGCGTCTACCCTCCTGATCTTGTTAGTCCAATATGATTAAAAGTGAGTGTTCACAATGTAAAATTCATCAATTCCATTCAAATTTGAAACTTTACCCAATTTTCTCTTAAGTTATAAACCTTCACCGGAAAATTGTAGTTTTGGATATTTTACACAAGCAGTTCAAACTTCTGCCATTTTATTACTTTGTCACCCTATTAATGATCAATCGTATGAATGATATTAAGTGTAAAATTATTAGTCATGCACTATTTATTTTTTTAAATATTATTGTGCGTTCAGGAATTAAACGTGCTCAACATTTTTCATTAACATTGAAGACAATACTATTGCCTAAAGACAAAAAATTTCGACTTCAATTTGAAGATTACTACCAAAGACAAAAAAAAATCAAAAGGGCTTTCACCATAAAACTAGAACTGGACGGAGGCGTGGAAATCTGAATCTGTTTAGTAGAGCTGTAAACCTAAAAATTTCTACGACGAGAACCTGACAAGTTCTTCGATCAATTCCCTGCTGAAGAACTTTTTTTTGTCCGTCATTATTATTTATTTTTGCCGACGGACGGCAAAAATACTCCCATTAGAGACTGCCAATACTCCCTTAAATAATTAGTTAAACTTTCACCGATTTGCTTGACATACTTCTTTAAAATGACAGGAATGAAATTTTTGCCATAACGGAAAATTTTCCGAGACAAATTGAGAGCAATTTTTCATCTGTAAAACCTAGACATACGAACTAAATACGTAATTATTATTATATTTTATAATTTTTTATCAGATTCACCATCACCTGTAAAATGCACTGGTAATTGTCAAGACTTTCTAGAACCAATTTATTTCAGGGTTTTCAACAAATTTTGACATACCGAAGTTCTACTAACGATTGGTCCTCCTTTTTCCTTCACCGTTGCAATTCTCGTGGGTGCATTGAAACGTACGACTGGGGATGTTCAGTCCCGTACTGCTGCGACAGTTATTAGATACACTTGCTGAGATGGTCCAGTTGCTTGAACTGTCAGCAGAAAAGAAACTCTCTATATTTTGCTTTGTTAGAAACTCTATATTTTGTTACTCTCTACATTTTGTTACCTCGGCTACTGTGGCGAACAAGCGGATACAACCACCAGCGCTACCTTTTGTTACCCTCTTGTGGCAATTGAGTGTGGCAATTTCTTTTTATTCAACCACCAGCGCTACATTTTGTTAGCCTCTTGTGGCAATTTCTTTTTATTCAACCACCAGCGCTACTCACATCGCCCTTAAGTGCGTTTCTTTCAGAGTCAATTTTTTATCTCGCGTATTTGGGACCAACAACATATTGAACTCAATCGGGTCTTTCATATGTATTGTTCTCGAAAAAAGGTTCCAACACTTGAGTGTTTCTAAATCAATTTTTTGCATATCTCTTTTACCTTTTTTTATAAAATAGTTCCCTGTCAATCTATTCAAGTGTCTTGATCGTATATATTTTCTTTACCTTACTCGAAATTTATCATTTTTAATACTTTTAAACATTTATATTACATTTTAAAGCGTCATGAACTAGAATTTTTAATTCAAAGCTTTAAAGAATTGCCTTTGGTCCCCTAAAACTTTAGGGGATTATAACTTTAGGGGACCATGCCAGACGTTAACAACTGTATTACCTATATGGAGTTTTTGATTATTTTGATTTGCTATGCTGTTATTTTAGTTTGAGTTTACCGAGAGTGAAATGCAGGAGGCAACGTTATGAAATCCCGTGCAATGTTGTTCCCGAAAGGTTTTAGGTACTGACCAAAAAATATCTATTGATAATATGATTTCGTGTAATTATATGATATGTTATTTTATTGATATCATTATTAGTTAAGTTGGCTTCAAGTTAAACAGTTAAGTTTGCTGTAAGTTAAACGCTTAACCACCGTTATTTAGAAAAGAAAAGTATCGAGACCTGAGCTTCGATTACTTCGCTGGAAGCCCGAACTGCCTAACAAATGCTTCAAGAATGTGAATTACAACTAATACTAGCTTTTTTCCTCTCATGAAATAAATTATTAAATAAAGTAATTTTAAGTGATGTCTGTCAGAAAGTTGAATAGTGTCGTGAGCCATCTATCATAAAAAATTAAGAACAAAGCAAACGAAAATTTAATTCATCATGCCGCCATTGAAAACGTTCCAGAGACCAACTCCATCAACACTTACAAAAAACATTATTTTATATTTAATTTCTACCTAAATATAGTATTGAAATGTTTTCATTGGTTTATCATAATCATTTATTCAACTAAAACTTGAGAGACCGAATTCACTTCAATGAGCACAATAAAAGTCTTTTTTGCCTTCTCTCTTTCTCAAGTTCGGTTTTTATTCGACTAAAACTTGAAAGACAGGATTTACTTCAATGAGCACAATAATTATCTTTTTTTACTTTTCTCTTACTCAAGTTCGGTTTTTATTCGACTAAAACTTGAGAGACAGAATTCACTTC
The DNA here is from genome assembly GCF_000764305.2 of Hyalella azteca. Classification (NCBI taxonomy): domain Eukaryota; kingdom Metazoa; phylum Arthropoda; class Malacostraca; order Amphipoda; family Hyalellidae; genus Hyalella; species Hyalella azteca. The sequence goes on along the minus strand of NW_025942036.1, from coordinate 185,783 downwards.
AATGAGCACAATAATTATCTTTTTTTACTTTTCTCTTACTCAAGTTCGGTTTTTATTCGACTAAAACTTGAGAGACAGAATTCACTTCAATGAGCACAATAATTATCTTTTTTTACTTTTCTCTTACTCAAGTTCGGTTTTTATTCGACTAAAACTTGAGAGACAGAATTTACTTCAATGAGCACAAAAATAGTCTTTTTTGCCTTTGCAAGACCTGGGGCCAAGCACCGCATCTCGCCTCCTCAATCAAGTCTATTGTCTACGGCACGAATTACCTTCTCGACGCAGCCTCGAGGCCAAGCCTGCCTCACTCCAGAGATTTTTCACCCTTGTTGAAATTTCAAGAGGATCCTTGACTCAGCCCTTCTTTTCTTTTAAAAATGTTCTCCTCTTGAATCGAGCGTTTTCTTTGCCCTTGAAGAGTATTCAAGATTTTTTGGGTGCGCCGAAAATGAACAAATTCAAAAAGAAATGCGTGTGAGATGCCAGCTCCCACCGTGCCAGATGTTTGCCCAGTAAAAACTTATGGTCGGTATGATAATGAGGCTTTAATGGACGCTGGTGAGCCTGCCTTTGGCTCGCCAGTTTTTTTTTTTTTTTTTTTTTGTAGGCTAGCATTCCTCAATTTACTGAAGCAAGCGATAAAAAAATCAAAACAATGGTATAATGATAATTTAGTTATATTAAAAGTTTTCCAACAACAATCTAGTGGTTATTAGACGTGACTGAAGTAGAATGTTAGTAATTTGGATGATGATTTAGGTGTTGGTTGACCTTCGGATAATACGTTCGTCATCAAAGTATTTTATTACATTAAATCTTATACTTCATTAACAATGCTTTTTCCTTGCATTTTATTTCCGCGCATGCAAGTCCGTTGCAAAATTAAAAGTAAGCATCACTTAGTCTGTCATTTACATTATCATTTTACCTGTTTTTAATTCATTATTTGCTAGATGATCGTATCTAGCGGCATTATTATTTAGGTCGTGGAAACTTTTCAAATTATACTGAATTTTAATGAATTAATTTTTAACGAGAAAAAATAATTTTATCTTCAAATATTTCATGAAAAGTATTACTTCTTCTATGCATTTTTGAAGGCTTCAACAAAATTTGATGTTAATTTTTTATTTTGAAAAAGCAACTTGTAGCGCTTTCGACGCACAAATATTTGGTTCTAGCGAACATTATATTAGCATGTCGAAAGCTGGGAAGCAAGATCACTGCAGCGCAAATTTTAAACGAGCATTTTTTATATCAACTAAAAATCTCTACCGTCATAAAGTATAAATTAAAAACTGTGCAAAACCTCTGAAGCGATGTTTTATTGAAAGTTCAAGTCAACAGCTTTCACGCTCTTAAATCTTTTGCATTATTTCTTTATAAATCATCGCTGCAGATTTCTGATATTTTTTTAATCTTTTAATCTCTTTTTAAATTTTTTATTCTTATAGAAATATTCTAATCTTTCTCTAAATCTTTTGCATTATTTCTTTATTAAATCATAGTAATACAAATTTTTGTGATCACCTTGCCAATTATTCCCATCGTAATTTCCGAGGGTAGTTTTCTTTTTTTTGTGAAGTTTTTATTTTATAAAATTCTATTTATAATTATATTTTCGTAAGGTTAAATGCCTTTTATTAAAAGTCTTTTATTTTTTCAAGTCTTTTAGACTATTTAGTTGACAAGCATTTCGCCGTTTTTAAAGCCTTATTCGAAGATGTAATGCCGACACAAGCCATACAAAACATTTAATTAGATTATAGAATCTATAATATATAGAATCAAATTATTCATAAAAGTGTTATTGATCGAGTTGCGTTATTGGAACCAAACTACAAAAAAGCATTTTTTCTGCCTAGCGTCAAAGAGTTCCGTTAAATCAATAAGTAATTGATTTAACTTTTCGTAAGATTTGTCAAGTTCGTAAGCAATGGTAATTTAATGCGTCAAAGACCTTAACGTATTCTAAGATTTACTGAGAAAAGATCATTGAAAATTCTAAATTATTTAAACCTGACAAAAATTAAACTTAAATGCTAAATTCTCACTTTAAAAATGTGACATAAATCTTGTCCAATTTCAAAGATCTGTTTTTGCCTGGCAACGAAGCCTCGTTTCATCCGGAGTTTTTTCCCGCTGATTTTATCCCTAAAAAAATATCATTAAAAAGCGAGCCGAAAGAATCCCAGTAAAGCCGCTGAGGGAGACAGGGGGAATTTAGGGGAAATTTCTAAAATTTGCAGGAAAATTTAACCCTCGAATTAAGAGCTTTTGAGTGGCGTATTTGTGGTCAGTAGAGAGCAAGCAAAAGAAGTGTAGGTAAAACCATGAATGCCGCTTAGAAATTTTAAAAAAGACCGATACTTCGTTAAAAAGAATTTTTGTTCAATTTAAAGATTTGATTTCTGACTCAAATATTACTTATAATTCTGAAAAATTATACCTCAAACTAAGCTTAACTTTTTCGTCCAAGTTTACGACTCACAATCACGACAACCGTCTCCCCAAATAAATTTATTATAAATATATATATATATATTAATATACGATAAACAATCGTGTCAAAACTTCCGTATTGGCTCCGAAATAATTGCTCACAAAAGCCAAAACTTTTCATTATATCAAACAAAAAACTTGAAATGGTTGACGAAATTTAAATCTCATTTCTTTTCCCAGAGGAATTCATGTATGGAAAATGAATTTACCTTCATTATGCTCGAGCAGAAACGGGAATATAATTGTTGTCGAAACTTTATTGCTGATTAATGCAATTATCCCCAGAAATTGCGTCTACAGTTCTGACTTAGTCTCTTAAATTCTTACTTTAGAAAAATTTTCAGGCACTCTATTCCTTTTGTCGACATTCCTACAGGGAAGACACGCGTAAACTCTTCGTCTTCAAATTCTTGGGTCGATGCGCAAACGTCGTAAAAATTGCAAAATATCAGGATTATATTTTTTCTAGTCTCTGGTATTTTTGTGTTTGATAGATTTCATATCGAAAGTTTCCTCGGTGAATAGATGGCCATTGTAATTGATTATCATTCTATGCTCAGTACTCCTGTTTCTTCAAGTAGGATTTATACTTTCTGATAAGCCTTTCTTGCTAATCTGAGGTAATTGATAGTAATTATATATAAGGCGCAATAGATTGAATGAAACCAGCATGCTTTGAAATCAGCATTTTATTGGAATTTTCCTTTAGAAAAGAGGTGTCCATCAGTTGCTAAAAATCTTGCCACCTGATTATTCGGGCCAAACAAAGTAACTGCGAAAATTTTAAGGCCAAAATTACTCACGCAGAAAATTATCTTTACATAAAATTGGGCGTGGCTAAGTTTCCCATTAGAACTTTTTTCTTGACGAGAGTTTAAATAAAATTATGTGACATTTTTGCCACACAATCCAGCGCTTCATTTGTGGCTCATATTCCTACGAAGATGTTTCATGAATATTAAAACTCCCGCCCCTCAGTCGCCACCATTCTCAGTTCTTTTTATTTTTAAAAGAACGGCACGAAATGAATAGAGTTTCGTGACGCGTGACGTCACCATCTTCTTGGGGAACGTTTTTGCATGATTACGTCGGGTAAAGAATTTAACCTCATCAGCGGCGACGCGCGCGTTTAAAGTACAAAATTTAAAAAAAAACTGAAGAGTTCCGTAGAGTAGGTTTGATTGGCTGTTCACTTCATTTGAATGATTTAACACTTCATTAAATTTTTAGGTAATTTAATGATGTTTTAATTTAATGATTTTACGCTGCCTGTTTCAGCGAAAGGTGGTAACGAGTTCTCACAGCAAGAATAACAGGCAAACAAATTCAGCAATTTTTAAAACCTCGTCTTTGAGAGTTTTTTTTTTTATTCATCCCGGAATTCCTTGATTGGAAACCTGAAAAATTTTCAACAATTTATACCCTCCAACGTAATTTTGAAAATTTATAATTAAACTTTATAATACATTTCTATCCATAGGAGAGAAATTATTGCACAAATTAATGGTCTCGTAACGAAATAGAGAATTTCATATTATAAATGCTTGAGCTCACAATTCTAAAAACATTGCTTTCAATTGAAATAAGAGCTGAACGACCGATCGCCGATTCCATCTAGAGTGACGAAAATATAGGGATTTTTTTCCAGGCCACGGATGTTTTTCAAAAGCAGAGCTCGAGATCCTGCCGCAGAATACTAATTTGCGAGACCAACGTCTCCATCCTACAAGTGCCAATCGCAAATCTTACCAGACACTATCTGCAATTTAATGAAGCCTTGAGAAAAGTTGGCTTTTTCTTGTGAACGATCTGAAGCAGCAATGATTTCGGGTTGGGGGAAATGATAAGCATTTCTTTTGTGCGGCTTATCTATTGGTAGGTTTTTTGATGAACTTTTCCTTTCGTTCTCCAAAGTGTTCCTCAATACATTTTGCATGAAAAATTATTCAATTTTTTCGTCAAGTGTCTCCGTGAAACTCTATTTAAAGCACTTAGATTTTTTGCTGAAGATTAAGCATTGTAATAATCATTTTACAGCGAGCATGCTTTTACCGTTCCTAGATCGCTTTTGCTTCTAATTTCAGCCATTATCGAATTTATTCTTCCCGCAAATTTCAACTTTGAAAAATTAATTAAAAGAACTGCTCGTTCAGACTTACATTTAATACAGAGCTCAAATAACAAATTTTCACTCAAAATAATTACCACGTCATGTGTGCTTCCTCATTGAACAGTAAATAATTTACAAAAATGTTCTATTCTATTCTATTCTACCAAGTTTTCTCTGATATAGTTCAGTTCAGTCAGCACAATCCCCTATCTGAGACAAATTAACTTGTCAAACTATACAAATATCGACACATTTTCTGCATGGAGCACTGATACTGCCTTTCCTTACGCCAAACTGGGTCAGGATGATTCACACATGGGCGAAAATTGCATCTTATTTGGACAAAGTCTCACTCATTTCTGTGAGAGCAGCCTTCACATACCACCTTATCACGCATAGCTGGGCTCTAGACCAACCTTCGTGTGCCTGCAAGTCAATTTATTCTCATTGCAGCGCGGATTGTTCATTAACGCAGAATTAGGGTGCAGTCAGAGTCTTTGTGTATAATGAACGGTGGTGCAAGGTTATCGTTACCTGCGCTGTGAAAGGCAAGGGTAAAATAGCGGGGTATAATTAGGATATAATTACTTATGGAATATCGTTGGCCACTCAATGGACGGCTGTCGGCCATTCTCGATCCGTTCATTAGTTTGATGACTTATCTTGAGGCTTGCAAAAGAATTTTTTTACTTGAAAGTATAATAATTAGCCACTTTACTTAAAAGAATGAAGCCGTAAATATCGTTCTCAAACATTTTATATAACATCCATAATAGGAGAATATTTTAACGAAGAATGATGAACTTCATTCTTCATTCATGTGGCATTATCCTACCTGAACTAAAAGTAAAAATTCAAGCATAACGGTCCTCGATTTCATCCAACTTCATCATTCATCAGAACCGAAATAAGAGACACAATAAAACAAGGATTTTCGAGAAATCAGAAATGTATTAATCTCATTTAATAAAACTATGTCATCCAGCATATTAGTATTTTTACAGTCAAAACACAAAATAAATCCATTTAATTCTTGTCAATCTAGTTCTTTAATTTTTTTCATTCTTGTCAATCTAGCCAATCCAGCCACATGCGCCTAAATACAAAACGTTCAAGTAGAAATCTGAAAAAAGGTTCATAATTCTGCCGTATTTGAACGTCACTCAAAAATGGTCTCGCTTCACCACCGAGGAAATCTCCGCTCATTATTTTTCAAGCGAAAACGAATCGCTTTCAAACAACCTGGAAACTCGACCGGCAAAAACGGACTCATTTCAGCGACTTTCTCGCTCCTCATTACGATGATAAATGTTGCAGTGGCGGTAAATCATTCGAACTCGCGCTCGTTGCTCAAACTCCAAATAATAAATACCGCTCGGGTATCGGATACTCGAAATTTTCAGCGAATTATGAAGCCTTGGACATGGGGAATGAAGTGGTAAATAAAAGCGATTGTCCAGTGGATCACGAGGACGACATATCAATGGAGTGGTAAATAACGTCGGAAATCCCTGGCTCTATTGAGTGCAGTGAATCATTTGTTCTACATGAAAATGGAGTGGTAAATATCAGTTATATTAACCGTGGTTCTATTGAATGCTGTGAGCCACGCGGATAACATAATAATTGAGTATTAATTAAAAGCCGTAACTCTCAAAAATTATTCTGTTACACCTCAGTTCTTCTCCAGTTGTTCTTCCACACGTCATCAGTATAGCTGCATATTTTTTGCGGTTTTTCCAATTTTAATTCATTTTCCTCTTGCACTCATCATATTTTATTATTATTTCATTTCAATATTTGTCATTAAACCCCTCCTACGTTTTTCCACAATTTGTTTAGTTTTCGTTCAGTTTTCCCTCTATATCTCTGTTCCCTCAGATTTACTTTAATATGCAAACTGTGTTACTGATAATTAACTCGGCCACACATAATTAATTATGTAAATAATTCCTTCAAAATTATATCATTGTTATGTCCAAATCCCTCCAGTATGCATGTATGCATCCCTTCGTTAGCTTCTTTACTACTTAACAGTAATTTTTCTGATTTTCTTTAGTTAACAACCAGTATACTTGTCATGATTCAATAATAATTCGCAATTTTTACCACCTTCGTATTATGCTCATGTATTCCAATCAATTCTGAGCATCGAATAATGAAAATCTATCGAATATAAATCACCACATTTATCAGTAAAATAACAATTTCATTATTTCCACAATTGAATATTATCAAAATTTAACGAATTTGCGATATGTGCATTCATTCGTTCCTGATTCACAGTATTAATTGTTTTATGTTTCAAATGAATTTACATGTTTTCAAGCTAGGCTCTGCCAATCATTTACCATTCACTATGGCTTTTCCTAATATATTTCTCTGATAAAGCAGAACAATAATACTAAAATATTTGGGAACTATATGCATGGGTAAATTTAGTTTCTATCTATCAACGCATGTTAATCCGGTTGCTATCCGAACATGTATTGTGTTTCCCATCTTCTGCCTTATAAACTTTATGCAAGTAACTAAATAAACTTTTTATCCTAAATATTTTCTCATGCAGACGTTGTAATAGATTGGCGCTATGATAATCTTACTATCATTACTTTCTAGGTCTCTGGGAAAGCTTCTTTCCTGACGGCCTCGAGTACTAAACTTAGTCTTCATAAGCCATCAACTGCATTACGACTGCTGGAAGCACCTGAGTCTATCATCTACATCATCTCATAAAGTTTCAGGGCTTTTTATGACATCATGTCATATTGTGATGAGATATCAACGACTTAACATTAACATGGATCGACATCGACATTAAGATGGATCATAGGTTATTCGATGCTTGCCGTACAAGCCTGAAATAATCTTATATTTATTTTCCAGATATTAAATCTAATTCTAAGGTATAGCCTTAGTCTACTTATATTTAATTGAATGACCTTCAACTATTCAGAATTTTTCGTACTTTTATTTCATAGATAAGAAAATGTTTTATTTCCGGTCTTACAATGATCCGCTTGGATGTGGTACCTTGGTTCTATTGTAGGTGGTGTCATGGTTCGGTTATCGCTGCAGAAAATCTGCATCAATGAACTGTAAAAAAATGAAGCCAGAAAAATCCAAGTTTCAGCTGAAGTAATTAAAGTTCTTCAGCAAAAGTTGCTTCAAATCTCAAGACTCTGACATATTCTGCTGAAGACTTCCCAAGAAACGAGAATTGGGCGTAGTTGTTTCAAAGATCCTGCACATTTACTTCCATATTTTCTAAATTAAATGCCAGCTAGCGGGCTGTGTTTTATCCGTGCAAACTTTGAATGCGTAAACCATTCGTGTTTCTGAGAAAAGTTTGGCAGATTTTTTAATTGGAACGAAATTGAGTTCAAATTAAGTTTTAATGAACAAACTGTTTAAAATTTCGAAATGATTTTGTAAGTTTTCCATCTGAATAAATTTTGGAATCGTGTTATTCACTCTGCATTCTGTTTTAACTTAATGCAATCAAAAATAATACGAAGAAGCAAACATATTAAAAATCTACGAATTTTATTTACATTGAAAAGCAATACAAATTTTAATGATACCAAGCTCAAAAATTGAAAGGTGTTCGAATCAAATGAACCAATTTATTTCCTTCGGCAGAGTCCAATTTTTGGGACTGCGCTAGAAATGAGAGTGCACTTGTTGTATCTCCCAGGGATCGCTTGCAGCATTGCAGAGGCCGTGCAATTAAGGCTCTTATTGAGCATTAGTGAAGCCCGAAAACTTTCAATGGCAGCCGAATTTCCGACTCGAATTGCTTGATTGGAGCAGCGACGCTGCGGAGACGCCTGCCCCTAGGCTTCATCATTGCGCCAATGATGGACTGGAGTGGAGTGGAGAGGTGGAGTGGTATGGTGGAGTTGAGAGGGTGCGGTGAATTGTGATCGAAATGAAAGTTGAGAGGACGAAAGGAATGATAAAGTAAATGGGTGGTCGAGTTGAGAGGTAATGTAGAATGGTTAAATAAATAAGTGGTTCAGCGGGCGGCTGAAATTGTGAAGCAAATAAGTTGGGGAGTTGAAAAGCGTGTAGAATTGTGAATCCCTCGTAAATGGGTTGGGGAGCTGAAACGGTCCTTAAAAATGTTGATGTAAATTAACGGTGAAAAATATCCTTAGGTGAGGAAGTACAAGAGTTAGTTAAAAATAAACTGGTACAGTGTATGTAATGTGTAATTGGTGCAGCAAAATTATCAGAAGCCTGTGCTGTACATGAGTAATGGGTTTGACTAGTAGATTGGAACGGCGAAGTAAAACATGGTGGTGCAGAGAGGTGAAGTTGAAGAATCTTAGTGCATATGTGTATACGTATGCAGATGATAATGCGCCGTGGATTAGTAGTGTGATAGAGAGTATAACACAGATTTTCCTAATATTGGTATTATTGTTATTATATTTATTATCATTATACTTCCTCCTGTTCTTCTTCTTCTTATTGTTTATTATTATTATTATTATTATTATTATATAATTATTCCTTTATCCTTTTACTATTATTATCGTCCCTCAGTTCATCCTACCTAATCACAAACCGAACTGAACCTAATCCGATTACAACCAGCAACATCGCATGCTTTTGCAACGTTCTTTTTCATTAGAAACAAAATATTCCTGCGCAAATTGTAACGAGCTTTAACGATACCAAATACCGAGCCTTTACATCGTGCTAGAGAGCATCAACAGCATTAAAAGAACTCGACGCAATCGAGTTTGTGATGTGAAGAATATAAACATTTATTCCCTCGCTAACGCTTCGTTAACAGCAAACTATAAGTAACTAGACTCCACGCAGGTCGAATAAACCGACAGATTTTTTAAACGCGGTCGTTTGTAACGCTACAATCATTTCTGATTCAGGATAATATAGCATTTGTAAATACGGGATAAATTGTCCATGCCGGCCGTAAATGGTTTAGCATTTGCTCACAGAAATAACACAGGATTCAGAATAGCGAAAATATTTTCAGCACTTAATCCCTATGATATTCATGTTCGGCTCTAATTGGTTTCGGTCTCGGCAGGTTTTTTGCGATTGCGATGCAGTTTACGAATCCATGTTAATGAACGAGTCAGAACAAAGCGCCATACCATGAGTTCCAAAGGCATTCTATCGGCTGTAATGAAACGTATCGTGTGTTATAAATGACTTGCGAGTGTCGTATTGCGAGCGTAAATTAAAAATTTGCATTTGCATTCGCCCGAATTCGATAATATAATTGACGGTGGTACAAGCAGTTAAATATAAAATTAACAGTTGTGTACATCCTAATTCGATAATATATTCGATGGTGCCTCTTTAAGTTATATATAAAATTTACATTTACATTCATAAGAATTCGATGATATAATTAATGATGCCTTAATAATGCGGTTTTAGGCCTGCAAATGCTGCATCAATCAGGCAAATTTAAAATTTTTATTTAGAAAAAAGTGAAGTAAAATCTAAATTTTCTCTTCAACACGGCGCAAAAATCAGTTTTGCGCGCATTTTTATCCATCTTTCACGTCAAAAAAGTTGTGCAAGTTCACAGTCCTTAAATCTTAATTGCGATTTAAATTTAACTAATGCATAATGGTAAGCAGAAAAAAGTTCTAAGGTAAATTTCAAGTAAAGAAATTTAATGCACCTAGCTTAGGTGATGACTGCATAAAAACCTAATTTCATGAACGGCGACATATTTGACAAAAAAATATTAATTTTTAAAACTGTTTCAGAGCCGGAGTTTTCCTCTTAAATATATTTTATGTTGGGCACTCCTGCAACTTCGCATGAAACTGATGTATCTTTTGTTCCATGCGTTTGCTCTGATTGACGTACTTACAAATAATAGCCCAATGCTCGTATTATATTTACATGCTTAACGTTCCATTTCTCATTCAATGTTCCTCATACTTATTAAATGTGTTGATGTCCATTGCCGCCTAAATATTTCATATTTTAGCTGTTTTAAGCATGCGATTAATAAAACACCTTCATCCGCCACTTATCCAATTATTTGAGAAAAGATATCTAATATTGAATTTTCCTAAATAAAGAATTACTAGTTACCTAAGTTATTGTTCATATCATTCATTCACCCCCAACTGCAACAAAATTAATATCATTACAGTTCACTAATCGGAAGACTGATTGCTAGTTTTACATCATATTGGCCACGGACTTCCATCGCCATAAGTGCTATATTAAATTACTGCCAGAGAGTCGCGAGCAATTAACAGGACACTGTAAATTCCACCCACTGCTCATGACTTGGAGTTTGTTGAAGTGGTGCTGAAAATGCTCAGTTGACTTTATAAACATGAAACTACGTGTTGATTGATTTAAAGTGCAATTACGAAAAGGAAGTGACCCTCAACACTGCAACACCGGGCGCTTGCTTTACAATATAATGTACTATATCTAATATTATTCTGATTTTACATACTATGTTGATGAAAATTTTACCTGTATTGCAATCAAAAGTCACGCCAAATGAATTTAAAGCAAGTAAAAATAAACTGCCAAGTGAAAGTGATTACTTTTGAAAAGTCATCAAATTGTTTAAATGAAAGGTATGATAATCCTCACTGACTTCGTTGAGATGCAGTGCATAAATTAAAATGGCTTGGGATTTAGAATAATTGAGAAAAATATACGAGATTACGAGATATACCTCGTAGATTATAAATTGCGATCAACATTTATGCTTCAGAAAGAATGTAGTGAGCTGAAATTTAATTTAAAAGTACAATACGGAATATTTTAGTAATTAGGTTTTGAGTTTTATAACTGAACCACTAACGTCTTACATTCTTTTGTTAATCGACGCTCAGCAAAATAACTTTATTAGGACATAAAAAGATGATAAAGATAAAAGTTCCACAGCAATGAATTATGCAAAATTTTGAAACAGAATTTTTTATATTCATGCACCTAGGATCATCTAAATAAAAAAGTGGAAAGATTTTAAGTCACATCTTTTCAGCTCGTAAAATACAGAATTTGAGAAATTAATTAATTTATAATAAGACTTGTTGTGAATTGACTCCGTGCACTTGCACCAAACAAAACTGCATGAACTAATGAGCGGTGTTCAAAAGTTTAAAGTATATTGCGTGAGAATATAGATCGATGTCATCGCAAGTCATTTCAGAAATGAGTTTGAAAGTAAAAGTTCAATTGTTCTCTTGATATTTTTCTCCTGATAATGTTTCATGGCGCCCATATTATTACAATTTATTCTGGATCTTCTGCATTGTTCAATGGTGAAATTTTTATTATTTGTATAATTATCATTATATTAATAACAATTATAATTTGATATTACAATTTTTTAGTGTCCGATGAATATTTGTAATCTTCATAAGAAACTCACTTGAATATTTAATGTTTCCTGATGTGGAACCCAATTATTTTTCATTGTAACACTAATTTTTGGAAATAATTTCCATTTCTAACATGATTTAGCTTATTACCGTGATTTAGCTTATTATATATTTTGTTTTATTTGAACAAAAAACATCTAGTTGGAAAATTACAGTGAAACAATTACATGCTCCTACAGAACTCCCTTTTAGAAGCACACATAGAACTGAACGCAAGATAATTTTCAACTCAACTGAAATTGCGCTTTCCCAACTTATATTCATTTGATTTGATGACTTTTTGGTGACGAGGACATTAAAAACGAAGCTAGAACTAAGGAAAGAAAAACGCACGAAAGATGTTTAATTCTAATTTATTGTCAATATTCGAATAGAATTTCATCATGAAATTTTTCCACGTTTGCAGGATAAAATATTTACACATTGTATGGATATAATTAACACTTATTGTTCGTTTGTTAGATTCTAGGTTTTAAACAGAACTCAAATCGAGGCGGGAAGGAAAGAAAAATGATCGGCAATGAACTTTAATTATCGCTACAATAAAAACAACTACTTTCTTGACCAATAAATTCTACTAGCATGCCGATTTCTATCTATTAAACAGCTCCGAGGATATAATTTTCGCCTTTAACCGAGTCTATCCTATTCTCTAGCTTTTTCATTATTTAAAATATAGACGCGCTAGTTTGAAACGAGTTCCAAAGTATCAACGATTGTCAAGAATATTAACATTTAAAATGATTATTTTTTTGGCATTATGTTCAACGAATAATGACTCATCCTGGATTTTAGATAAATAAGTAAATATCGAAATTAAATCTTAAAACTCAAGCCGATGACCTTTAAAACAGTAAAATGAATTATTATAGACGAGTTGAAGGACGGAAATGTTTCTTTAGGTCAAAAAGTATGTATGTAAGTGGACCCAAGTCGATAGGCACATAAATCAAAAATAAATATAAATCTTATATTTTTGAATTAATTCTGAGATCGGAAAGAAATTTTGAAATTAGTGGGATGGAGTAATTTTTCTTAATTCAGTACCTTAGTATAATTCCGCACCTTAGTAACACCCTGAGAAAACTTTGATGATATCTTGACCTCGTCTACCAAATTTCCATATGAAACATACTCGTATATTCGTTTTCACTTGAGATGTCAGCTATTAATATGCAAGAACTTTCACTACAAAATATCGTTCTGCGCGCAACACATGGATTTTTTTTTCTTTCATGCACATCATGAACAAGTTTGGCATCCTAGCACGGCTAAATCCTAATATCAGATCCCCAAAAAAACTAAAGAAGCAATTTACATTCAGTTTATACCTACGAGCTCACCGTGACATTCATCACTTTTGGAAATTGAATAAAAAAAAACAAAAAATTATTCCTAACTAACACCAATATCAGGTTCTAAAGTTGATGGAAAATTGACCTAAAGCAAACGAGATGAACGCAGCTTGTTGAAATAATTATTGTTTAGGTTTTTAGATTTTCAATGTGAATTTGGAAACGACGAAGTATCCACGACGAATTTGTACACACGATAATTCTTTCATTAAACAACATTCTACAACGGGTACTACTTGTACGGGTATTTCCTACCCTGAAATGACTACCTGAGCGGAACTAACACTATTTACTTTAGTGTCCTCATATCTATCCTTAGCATCAATATTGTAGGAGAAAAGCAGGAAAGAAACCTAAATCAAAACTCAAAACAATAACTAGAAAGCTCAGGACTTTTTGAATCAAACACCGATTCATACATGTGTGAGAATGTGAGTCATTGTCTGCATATTCATAAATCTCAATGTGTGTTCGTCAAAGGAAGACTCTTAAAGCAAGACGTTTTTTCATGCCCAAACGGCGCTTTTCTGGAGTTTCTTAGAAGAAGTCGATGAAGAAATTAGGTTCAGCATTGAATCATCTGTCGTAACACGGATTATCGTAATTTCCAGCAAAATGTTCTTCATCTTGATCTTGCCGCATTTCGTGACAGCATCCATGCATGTGCACTTCTGACACCGACGATCTTTTATGCTGTTCGTGATGATGCATTTGATGATGTTGTGCAGTTTCCAAGGGACGAGTCATGCTCTCGATGATAAATTCATCATCCTCATCATCGTCCATTTCTTCTTCTTCCTCGTGATAATCGTCTTCTCCCTCGAGCACCCCACGGTCCTCAAATTCATCCTCGTCCTCCTCTTGAACTTCCTCAAGCAATTGAATTTTAGACGAAGACGGAGTAATGAAAACTTTACGATCGCAGCATCTTTCCGCCGAGTGCTGCCCGAACCTTGGGGCGTCACAGGACATTGAATCTGTAGGAGCTGCTCCGCCAAGCGACGAATCTTCAAATGGAGTCAGTCTGTATTTTTCAGGGTTCAGCTCCTGTGTGAACTTGTGAGAGTAAATAACGTTTGGCTTCCTTATGGGGAATTCTGATCGGTCTAAGCAGTCGGTTTTAACTTCATGTAGTTCCTTGTCGTCGTGGTTGCAAATGCTGATGACGGTAAGAACGAATACTGAAAGTAGAATAAACGCACATACGCAGCCTACTGCTATGTACACAATCAATTCCATGTCTTCGCCATTGCTGGACCCCTTCAATCTACCGAGTAGCATTTTAGAGTCTTGAGTTAGAACCTTTTCCAAGTAAAAGATTTCCCCGGAGATTTCAAGGAGAGTCGTGTTGGCTTCAGCCAGAGCCTGTAGCTGAGTGAGGGCTTTAGAGTACAACCTCGTCTCCAAACTAATATTGACCATGAAGGTATTGTCACAGAATACGGACATTATAACTATATCATCAAACTTAGTTTCCAGCTTTGAGGCTAGTGCTGCTTTCAAAAACTTAACAAAAGTGTTCATTCTCTTACTGATGATGCCGCAGTCCCCGTCCATTACGAGAATAAGCCACTTGGTGCTCTTTTCTGCCGGGACTTTGCTGTGAGCAATTTGTGGACGTCCTGGCAGAGGAATGTTGTGACTCAGAAGAACCGACGGCTTTTTTCCAATCTCTTCAGCACTGGAAGAAGCTCGTTGATTGTGCATGAGGCCGCTCAGCACGATATCGTTGGGCAAGAACCCGATGTCTGACGTTGCGTAGAGAGGCTCGGGAAGCTCTGCCAACATTTCTCTTGGATATTTTTTTGTTAATTCGATGTCTTTGATGTGCGCGCTGCTCGGTGCAAGCTGCCCGCCAACAAACATCGTATTCGGTAACCCTGGAGTGAACGATTGTAAATTTATTTCATTATTGTTACCCTCAGTAATTTTCTCTCGGGTATTAAATTGTGGGTAGAGGCTGCTCTCAAATTCCTTGTAATCTGCGGAATTTTCGTCACTGTTAATTAGTTCCTCAGTGAACTGCCGTTCAACATTGTTGGCGAAATAAGGTTCAATTTTAATCGTGGAGGCAATCTTTTCTGTGCTCCGATTTTCTGTTGGCAGAGAAGCTTTACTGGAAAGTTCATTGCCGGTTTGATTGTTATCAACGGCAGAAATATTTTTGTCGGAAATATTGTCCATGGGTACTTGGTGATGTTGAAGAATGGAGATCGCAAGTAATAAATCTTGTGAATTTCGCTTCTTAGCTAATTCCTCTTCAAGTAAATCAAGATTCAAATGACTTACTGATGAAACATTTGAGGTCACTTTGGAGCGGTCTTCCGTCGTTGTAGTTTCGTTAAAGTTCGTTTGCGACAATTGGTTTTGTTTTGTCGAATCAGTTTTGTGAGCCAATGATTTTGTGGTTACTGTGCCATTTACAGTTTTGGATTCGATAAAAGTTCTGTTTCCTTGTCTCATTTCCAAGCTATTTTCACCTAAAATTTTCAGAGTAGAATTTAATTCCTTACTTAAAGGAACTGGCTTATCGTCCACATCAATTTTCATTTCCTTCAACTCATCGTCAGTTGTTAAATCATATTCAAGAGTGTTTTCATTGTCGATCCGATCATCATTTCTTCTAATGGTAGAATTGTTCACCTCGCTTCCAGACGTAGTTTTTTTAGGGAAAGTGAATCTTCTCCCTCTGCCGAGATTCCTTTGATCTCTGTCACCTCTAAGTGAGATGGCCATGAGGTACTCAGCCGTGATACCATAGGGTCGCAACTTTGCTGAGGCAGAAGCCTTCTTGCGAGTTTCATTGCCACGTGCCAAAACGTCATTTTGGATCTTCAGAATGTCACGTCTAGATTCATTTGTATTATTGTCTTCAAACGTTGCCAATCGGTCAGCATTTTTTTCCAGGAATTGAACAGAATTCGCTGCAATGATTCTATCCGCTATAATATCATCCAGGTTCGAGGTACTGCTATTATCAGCTGCCTGCAAATCCTTTCCGTAAGTCTGCAGAGAGTGGATGTCTGACGAAAGAAATTTTGGAAGCGTCTGTGTCGTTTCGTTTCCTCCTATTACGCCAGAATGAGTCTCTGATTTCGAGACTTGTACTTCAGTCTTCGAAATTTCTGCAGTCGAGTCAGATGAACCATCAGGCGCATTGATTCTAGTAGCCAGGTTGGAACTGGATTTTCGCGAAGAAATATTGGAGTGTATTTCGTCTCTGGAGCCAATTCCGGGCCGAGGTAAATCTCGCATCATTGCGGAATATTTCTCCGCAGGGGATGAGCTTGCAATCATATCAGTGGCCCCTGATGACCAGCCTGCAAAAAAACAAAGGCACAAATAAGCTCATACTCGGAAATTTTGTGGAAAAACAAACACGGCGTTTCTGCCTAACGCTTACATGCATGAAATTCATACGAAATATGACTTGATTTTTTAAGTCCTTCCGCTTGAAAAAAAATTGTGAAATTTTATAAAGCGCGAATTCACCTTTATAGAGAAAATTTGCAATTTATTTTAGGTTTTTTGTATTATTATAAAAAATTTAAAATTGAATTTCTTGACTGGGGTATCTTAATAAGAAATATCGTAAGGAATTAAGGTATTAATGTTGCAACGGATCGATCCGAATGAGCTAAATATATTCATTAATGAAGCAATATAAACAATTCCTTATCCCTTACGAAAAATTAATTGTATATCAGTTTTCATCAAACGATTTGTTATATATCCTTCAAACAAAAAAAAACAAAAGACCCGATTTCAGTCATGAAAACATCTTTGAATAGCAATAACAGAGAATAGTATGAATAACAGAAAAAAGTGACCTCGTTATCATTCCTACGTCAGACGTCTCATCTTGTTCAGAAATTATGCTGGTGCTACACTTTCCTCCTCAAATTTTCTGTGGCCAGAGGAATTTTATGCGGCACCTGGAGCTGAACTTTTTACATTTTGAGAATTTCATCGCAGCTGCTTTTTGCGGACGAACAATTTGCCTCAGGTGCCGCTGAGGCTACTGTCTGGATTGCAAAAATTTTCTAAAGTTAACGTCGATGTCAGGTATCGATCTCGCGCGCTGGCAATCACCGGGCTCAAGGCTCCGCTAAAACTGCCAATGAATACCAAATAAATTGTCGTTTCGACGTAGCAGAAACGTGAAGTATTTTTATCTGGTGCACAAAAAAAATTAGGAATTAGATTTTTGCTGGAAGGTGAGAGGTTGATGTTTAGAAGAAGACTTTAAAAACGCTTTAGAAGATTCGTCAACGTTTAAGTAATAATTTTTTAGTAAAATCATTTTCACCCTCGGCCAAAAAATGAGAATGCGAAATGAATTTCATTGCTTCGACAGCACAGGGGTAAATTTTTTTCCAAATTCGTTTTTATAACTCACCTGAAAGTAAAACTCCCAGCACCATCAGCACCAGCGTTGATTGCATTTTTGCGAGAACAAGTTTCTTTTGTTCTGAAAAGTCGTTTCGGTGGAGGACCTGAAGATTGAAATAGCCTGCACTCTTTCACTTATCGCGAGTATTGAATTATAAGTTCAGTATATTCTAAAAGCCCAACAAATCTATTAATTTCAAAGTTCCTCGACAATTTCCACTGCTTTTTAACGAGTTTAAAGTCTCACCGTTATTCCGTTTATATTCGAGTTAAATAAATGAAACTCAAATTAAATTTATACTCGAATTAAGTAAATGAAGTCTTTGTGGCCTTAAATGTCACGCTGATGAAATACGTTATGATATAAACTCTAATTGCAATTTATTTACGAGGCTGAAAATGCAGACATCCAGATGAGAAAGCGTCATTTTAATAAACCTCATTCATTATTAGGAAAGCCCAGTGTCCATATTTCCCAGATTCGCAGGACGGCGGTTAACGTTATCCTATAATATCCTTCGGCAAATGTTGACTGTACGGAAGCTGAGCCCCACTTGAGCCCAAACCAAAACAACCTGCAATGGTTTCAAACTGATGGCAGCGCAAGGAGTTGCCGTATTTCGAGCACCAAACTGCGTTTACTCTTAATCAGTTCCGTGATTGATTAATGCGAAGTCTGGGTGCCGGCTGCTCCTAGGTTTTTAATCAACGGATTTGATACGCAGTTTGGGACTGTAACACTACTGGGATCATTTTGAGTTAGATAATTTAAGGTTGAAATTTTCAGGGGCTCATGCACGTAGGTTTCATGGACATGGAATGATTCTGCACAGTCTTATTCAGGCTAGTTCATTCTCTATACATCAGTTTCAGAAGTATCAATGTTATGTTCATCGGCAATGCACAGGAATTGTAGTTCCTAAAATTTTATGTATTTTTCTGTCCTACGGAAGAAGCAGTGTGAATTTAGGAAATATTTAATTTTTTAAATAACTAATCCAGCAGCTACTATAAATGGAAATTTTATTTTATTCTAAATAAATGAACAACAATATTTTTTGATGTTTCCAAATTCTTTCATTGACAAACATTTAGAAAAATCCAAAATGCGAAGAATTTTTATTTCGACGATGCCCACCACAGGCGATGCCAAGCAGACTACGATTTCATATACTTCCAGGAGATGAATCAGATGCTGACGATCCTTCTTGTGGTATCAAACTTTTCCTCGAATAATATTCTCTCTTTAACGCTACATGACACCGATAATTGCACAAGTGATCTGGAAAGAAATAGGTACAGACATTGTGTGATGAATTCACATTAACATTGAAGAAGGTTATAATGCAACTTATATATACCATAATAAGGAATTAAAACATTCAAAATCTCTTAATATCAATCAAGATGCTTATATCTAATGGATTTCGAGTTTTCATTGCCAACGAGCGATAAAAAGCAACATCTTAGCCCAACATTTTTATTAATTCTTTAAGTCTGCGATTCCTCGATTCTCGAAAAAAAAACTACATGAAGGTAAATGCAAAAAAAAGGCAAGTAGGGTGCCCATATTGCACAACCTACCAACTAATTTGAATCCTAGAAATTAAACTAATTTCTATCAACTCCAATTTCCAGTACTAATTTATTGCATGAGAAGCAGGTAGGTTCTTGTGGTGGATTTAAAAGGAAGTAGCTTAAGACCGAGTCGGGAACTTTTGAAAAAAAGTTTTTTTATTCAATAGAAGAAGAATGTTTTTCTCAGTTATTGTGAGGAGTTCCTGGATATTGTGGTCTACGTAAAACATCTTAACTTTGACAAGGAAGCTCCCGGTTCATCAATTAAGCTTCTAAAAGTTACTCTAATCCTGAATTCATCAAGAAGTTTTCTTCTCCTGTAACTATAGGCTTCCTTTCATCGATGTTAGTCAGCTTAGTTCCTCAGGAAAAGCTTCTTTCAGGCGCATGTCTCTAATGCGTTTAGAGGACCTAAGAATGCCTCTAAAAGGAAAGAAAAATGTAGTTCTGATATATGAAGAATAAAAAAATGAACGCATTGTGAAAACAATGTCTTTTGTATCATTTAATTCTTTTGAAGTAATTAGTAAATGCACAGAAAAACGTCCTTGCGATATATTTTTCAAGGTCATGGTAAAAAAATTATTTTAGTCAAGAATGAGTATTATTTGGTTACATTTGTTCTATTTTTAGAATATTTATAGGAATCTTAATTTCACAAAAGCGAAGGAAATTTAATTTGTCAGTTTCCCGAAATTTCGATTATCAACTAGACTCAAGTAGAATACGAACGACCCAATGTAAAATATTTTAAATATTCATTTGTTGTTACCTAGCAAGTGTAAAATTTTTTTATGCTATCGTTATCATCATTTTATTTGAAACAATGACGTCTTGAGACAAGCTTTTAACATAGCAAAATATTGTAAAAACAATCCTTTCACGCAAAATACAATATTGATTCTGAAAATATCCAAAAAATGTGTTTTATTTGTAAAGTCAACAATAGCCAACGGCGGTGGTCTTTGTTTCAGGACCTATGAAACGTTTTTTTTAATCGCAAAATATTGTAAAAACGATCGTAACTCATACAAAGCAATATTGCACAGAAAATATTCGCATTATTTGTATCTTCAACAATAGAAGGAGATGGTCTTTCCATCAAGACGCAATATTGCGAGGTGAGACTGTGCCTTGACTTGCCCTAACACAATTAGTGAGTCTGGCGCTGCAGTCGTGCAGTCGCTCGTAAACTGAATACCTAGGCGCTGCCTAAAGTGATCACTGACACCTATGCCTATTTATGTGCCCAGAATACAATTATTCTTGGAGTTCAATTTAATATATAGAACTCACAGAAACAGTTGCTTATTTAATTGCCCAGAATACAAGTATTCTTGGAGTTCGTTCAATATTTAGAACTCACAGAAACATTGTCATATATTTAATTGCACAGAATACAATTATTATTGGAGTTTGACTTAAAATTTATAGCTAATACAAGCATATATATGCCTATTTAAGGGCCCTGAATACAATATTCTTAATTGGAGTTCGATTTAATATTTAAAGCTCACAGAATCATAGGTATATTTAAGTGCCGACTATAGTTCTTTTTTTAGTTTTATTACGTCATTCAGAGAACTGGTTACTGGTCATATAACATTTAGTCAAAAAAGAGTCTTTCAACAAAGAAACTGTTTTTATAGACATCAATTATTTTTCCATCATCACATCATGACTGATCAACTATTAGTGATTTTTAATATTTGTTAACTTATCGTCATTTTATCAATCAATCATTTATGATTTCAGAACCGAAACATGAAACTGGGGTCCACATACTTTTTGATGCCAGATAATAATTTTATAAGAAATTAGGGATAAAACTTTCTGTTTTCTTTGCATTTCTTACGACCATTTCAAGGCTTCTTTTACGTTGACGTTGGAGCTCGAAATAATTTATTCCAACAAGAAATTTTTACATTGGAGTGTTTTTAGGGTTTTTAGCTGATCAACCATTTTTCTAATATAAATCAAGTCTTAATCTATGATGATATAAACTCTTACATCTATTTTATTTGCAGACTTTGTAATCATATCTTCCAACAGACAATTCTTTGATATAAATAAAGCTAACCCTCTTTTTACAACCTTTGACAATAATTTCCCCGAGAATTATATTGTTATCTCAGAACTTTTATTTATACTACTCACTTTTATATATACTACTCTTCTCAAACTTTTTTTGTTGAAAACTCAACTGGCGTGTGTCTCATTAAGGACCAAAATGCCCTTATAAATGAGAAATTTCACCTATAGGTCAATCTAATATGACCAATGCGCCTGTATTTCTGTTAAATTGTTAAACTTGTAGGATTTGCAAGAAAAATGCTTATGCTTCTATAGAATTGCTCCTCCAGTAAACTTTTAAATGACCTAATGCCGTATTTTAAGAAATTCTGCAGCTCGTTAAATTTTAGGTAAGAAAATCATCTAAATTTTAGTAAACTCTCCAGCCTATTGAATTTTACGGAACAAAAACTTCAGAATTCTTATCAAATTCTTGAGTTTTTAATTCAATAGCAAAAAACTACTTCAATTATTTGCAAAGGTAGCGTCAAAAAATCGCAGAGCTCTTTTAACTAAATGACGCTCATGCCTCCAAGGGAGGGATGACCGTCATTTAGTACATCTATATCATCATTTAGTACATCATTCACGGCATGAATCCAGCATCGTTTCAGCTTCATGCTCGGTTCCGAAACCTGAAACTCGTCGTTATCACGAGCTCTTTTACAAAAGGGATTAATTGTATTACTTAAATACACAGTGAGTGAATTGGAAATACTTGTTTAAATTATTATTGATATGGATATTTTCGCTAGATCAAAGATTGAAGCGATATTTGGATATTTTGGATATTTGATTCGGATATTTTCAAATATTGATGCCTGATAGGCACAAAAGCTTATAAACACGTCATTAGTCAAGCTTTGTCAAATGGTTGGGTATTTTTAGTAAATTATTTTGGCCACCAATATGAACGAATAAAATTATTCCGTGATAATAACGCCTATGTATAAAAATACAGAGTAACCCTAGTTTTATGAATTTAATTCGAATGAAAAATGTAATATAATATGAAAACAAATAAATCGTGAATTACCTAGCTAATAATATCACGGACTTTTATGGAAGAAACCAAGTAAAATATATGAATTGTAAATGAATATAATTCAAGTAATGGGTTAAAAAGGAAAAAGTTTTATATTCAGTTTAGTTATGCATACTCGGCAATTGACTCATTTCTCGGAACGGACACTTATTTGGCATTTAAATTTGACTCACTTTCCCTCAGTATTGCGGCTATTTTAAAATCTATTCTGTTTTATATTGAATGACAAATCGTTATGTCGGCCCATCATTGAGAGATAAAATTCAGTATCCCATCATAATGCAACGTCGCGCATCTCCAGGCCACAAAAACTCAATCAATATAAAATTTATAACGAAATTCCACCTCTATTTAGTTGTCTTTTAAATACACATGCTATTCAATGTAATGAAACTCCTTTAATGAAATTTGACAAAATTACGATTAAAAAATCTATCACTAATAAATTAGTACACAGTCTACCAGTGATTTCTATCAATAAATGTCTCAAAATTTGAGGATGAATTCTAGTTGACCTTTAATAGTTCGGTCCATTTTCACGAAGTATGATATGTAATATCCTTCCAAAATTCGAGGAGGTCTTACCGAGGACCGCTTAAGTTTTGGCCTTGAATTCAATACCGTCTTTAGGAAAGTAACTTATTCTACTAGTCTTCACAGCACTAGATCGTATAGGCAGTATACAGATGGCACAGCTGCAGTAATAGAGGAGCTAAAGATCCACACTCCTTCTTCTGCTGGTGCTTGAGAGCAACTAAAGCGTCGCAGACTCAGCAATGGATCCCAGTCGGCACCGGGAGAAATCTTTGAGCTCCGGCACATACGTGGCAGACTCCGTGTACAAGAATCCAGTACGAATGTACTAGGCTGGATTTCTGAAATGAAAATGATATATAACTGAGACGTAATGAGGTCGTATGAACGCAAACATGAATATATTCCCTTAATAATTTTTTCAATGCATTCTCAAAATTTTAACTGGTTTTCTTGTTGAACTTTTCTTTCTATGTGTCTACGATGAAGGCGAAAATGACTAGGCCTCGATATTTACTGTGTTATTGAATGACAGCCTAAAAACAGCATCATCTTTCCCTCTCTAAATATTGAGATCAACAGTGACAAACGATCATCTTCTATTGCATGAAAGTTTATAAATTACTTATTAAATGGTCTGTCATATGTTTATTAGCCAATGACACAATGGACACATGAAACTACATAGCAAGGTTTTCATCGCAAGGTTTTTAAATATTGCGGGCTAAACCCGCAGACTTTTCACTTATCCTATAATTAACACAATATCTTATTCGATTATGATCAGCACTGTTCATCCGTACGGTATTGTATCACGACGTTTCTATTTTAAGATTATTTCTGAATTATAATGATGAAACTTGTTCAGAGATCCCATCAAGGTTAGTTAATCTACTTGATTTGTCGTATTGAAATGTGTCGTGAACCGTTTTAGAAAAAGATTCTTATTGCATATGAAAATAATCCTTACTGTGATCTCTTATTGTATTTTGATCCCTACTGAAACCTGATCTTAACAGTGTCGTGATAAATAAAAATTTTTGTCTTCGTGATATCGCATCGAAGTAGGGTCCTCACTGGGTATTGACCTCTTACTTTGTCGTGATCTCTTATGAAAACAAATTCTTATTTTGCCGTGATCTCTTACTTCGCCGTGACCTCATATGAAAACAATTTCTTGTTGTGTCGAGGTCTCTTTATATTAACATTGTATGCATAGAAAACATTTTCTTGTTGTTTCGCACAAGATGGCAAAATATTTAGTGTATCGTGATCTCGATCTCTCATTCCATTCACAAAAGCAAGGGCAAAAACCTGCTAGTAAAAGCCCTATAGAACCTGGTTCATGGAGAGAGTTTCTTACGCAAACGTCCGAGTCTTGCCATTAATTCAAACAGAGAAAATGTTGCTCTTCCTTTTAGAATTTGTCTTGAACTTTGGCCGTTGCTTCAAGCATCCCACGCTGACGTTGATAGATATTCTGTGTGCTTTATGGATACATTGAAGAATGGCAGGAACTTCCTTTTGAGAGTTCTGTTTGGTAAGTGCTGTTGCTTATTCTGTGGGTCACTGAAAATTATTAATGTGTTGCACTCTTAGCCTTGAACACTCATTATTAGGAAAGATTTGATTCATCATTATTATAATTTAGTTTAGGTACAGAAATCAATTTGCAATACAATGTAATGATTTAAAATTATTCTAATTCTTAGCAAATTTTCTTTTGACTTACTTTGTCCACAATTTCATCTAAATCTTATATCGAGATGGGGCAGTCTGGAATTTTTTAAACTGATTTAAAAATTATTAATTTACTTCTAGCCAACGGAGATTATTCCCAAATTACTCGTTCAGAAATGTATAAACGTACCTTAATAGTCGGTAAATTCACAACTCCAACTCAACTAAGTCCACGGTACTTACACCTAACATTCAATTATCCAGCAACTCCATATGTCCCGTGACCTTGTTCTCATCGAGATATCCAGAGAAAATTATAAAATCTAGCAGAATAATTCAAAGAAACCCAAGTTAACGAATTCAATCAGAATAATTTTGATCGTTCCTCATCTTCAGAATACTGAAATTAGAGGTGATACTAACACGCTTCGGCCGCGTTCAGAAAACGAGTTCTCAGTAGGAATTTTCCGTGTTGTGCTGCCTCATTACGAAATATTCTAGAAACTTAGTTTCTGCATAGCTGCAATATTATGAAACACGAGTTTGCGCTATGTCTCGAATGATGATGAGTTGCCAGTGACATTTGCAAATAAAATGTGGTACTTTCATTCGTGTCGGGGGGAGAACAAAGCTACTTTTATTTCGACTGTGATAACAGTGACACGCATGCAGAATGATTAACTGTAAGCGTGTCAATTTGTGTCTAATTATATTAATTATATATAATTATCAATATAAAACTTATTAACAATCAATATTCTCAAACTATTCTCACGTATATCCTAATACAAACAAACATAGCAGAGAAATGACATATATTTTAATTATATGACATGTTCCAGAGAAATCAAAGTTGAATTACAGAACTTCCTCAGAAATTACATTTCTATTTCCCCCAAGTATTCTGAAATTGCAATAAAATAAGAATTTCCGCCAAATTTATTCTAAATATGCGTACTCGTTTGTACTGGTCTTTTATCAAATCCTCATTTCATTCACTCCTGAAGCTGGAGCAGCAAATAATAGCTTATTCGCCTTTTAATTGACATCATTGAATTATCGTTAAAAGCATTATAATGACTGTTAGATAAAATTGCTGCGAGAAATTTAAAGCTATTTTTTTACGTTTTTTCATTTAAAATATGCAAAGTCAACTTCGTGTACATCGATCAACTCCCGCAGCAAACATTCGCTTTATATGATTTCAAAATTTACGGACGAAATTCCCTGGAATACAAAGGTATTCGCTGAAAGCCGAGTTACAGCGGAGTTCGATGCCAAACAAAGTTGATGTCGCTATTCGATGAATGGCTTCCAACTTGACAAAGAAAAACGACCAAGACCTGCAAACGAATCTAGTGGTGATGATGAATGGTGACATAGCAGCTTGTTTTCGGATTGAGTCCTTGACAATAACATTTTTGGGGCACTCGAAAATAGATTTTAGGGCATAACATTCTGACTTTGCCGCTTGGCAAAAAAATGGATTTCTTAATTCCCGCTATTTCACTAGCGAAAATTTTTTCAAGTTTTTTACAAGAAACGACTCATAAGTTAAGCTGACGCGGTTCCAAAATTGCGTAAATTTTTTGGAAATCTTTCAGTAGAAAGTTTCAAGTGGTGAATAACGTAAGAATTTTCGTCATTTTATCTGATGAAGATTATTTGCGGATGACGATTAAAACTATAAAAATATGTTTTGTTCCTCAGTCGACATTTCATTAATCACATTGATTGTGGTGAGAAAAGTAATATTGGAAAATATGCCATGTATTCAGTTCTGAGATGGCAGAGAATTCTATTGCTATTTGACTTTGTGTAAGAATGGAGAGCATTCAAATTTATTAAACATGATATTTAAAAAAACTGCACAAAGAATTGTTTTTTGCCTTTTACGATTAAGACTGCGCCAACATATTCTCGTTCTTCGTACAGCGAAATCTTTTTCTTTTGATAGAACAATAATCATTTTCCTTTTATAGGACAAACGGAGGCAGCTTCAAAAGAGTCCTACATAGTCTTTGCTTTTGGCGGCCTTGGGCATCTCTTTGTCCCAACCGGGACTGCCTAATTAAATGTCGACACAAGTAGGCTCTAATTAAAGCCTACCCACCTTAACTCTTCTGTGGAACAAAACGAGCTTTTCAGTCAATGAAGCCACCGTGACCACCCAGCCTAATTATTTCATCAAATATACTTGAAATAATTGGGGATAAAAAATAACAGTTTTTTCCTAATGCACCACTTGGTTCTTGAAATGTAAATAAATGAATTAATTGAAATTTGCACATAATCTTTAAACTTTCACAGATGGAAATATCAATAAAACTACCAAACCAGGATTTTCACGCCCTTTTAGAAATGCTAAACCTGCAAGTTACATAACTACACATCATTCTTCCAATAGCAATATGAGGAACAGCAATCGCAGTTTTATCCAACTCCCTAATAGACTGGTAACAAAATTCCCTGTAAATTCTCTGGAAGATCGTTTCATTTAAATTCTAAGCCACTATCGATCAAGTGCTGGCTTTGTTCAAAGCCGACGTTCGCTGATGACTTCTTTTGATGGTGACCTGGGAAGAGTAATCGTGAGGAATTTAAGATCATCTATCGCGAGGTCCTTTGTGATCCTTTCACACGGGGGATTGAGCATCGGCACCAAATCGACGATGATTGACTGAGTTTAAGATGAAAAAATCCCAGGAAATGAAGGCAGGAAATTATCTCTGAAGATGGCAGCGTCTGAGGCTAGAATTACTCCCCCCGATGAATCGAAGTAAAGTTTTGCGTGGAAATTACTAGGCATGCGCGAACGAGATTACTTGAATTACTAGATTTACTGAACGGTACTTCAATCTTATACGTATATTCACTCAGGAGCGCTACACAGTAATTTAAATTCCTGCAGGGCATCATCGATCATTCTTAAAAATTTATAAACCGAAATATCATTTTTAACTAAGACTATTGTTGAACCCCTAATTTTATAAATTTCACATTAATTCTGTTTTCTTATGCAGAATATACTGATCGCCTTATATTAAACCGATTTATTCTTTTTTTATGATTCTCTAGCGCCAAACTTTAATTCTTTTCCAGCCAACACTGGCTCAACATTTCGATTGAAATTCGAGCTGATCGGATTTCTATGAATTATGCAAAACGCTTATTCAAAACTTTTGACAATATTTTGACTGTCAGCAATGCACGATCTGCCTAATTTACCGATAAAACATAGGAACATCGAAGCGGTTCAACTCCAGTAACCTGTGGGAACTAACTCTGGATTCAATATCCCAATTCCGTCCGAATTGAATTTCAAAAGGATTTGAACGATCGTCGAGGTTTCAATATAGATTAGATCAAATATAGCGATTAAATAAGCCTTATTTGCGAAGGTATTCAATATTAATGTTCGTCGAATAGTGAGTAGTCATTGTACGACTATAGACTTGTGAACGATAATGAGTCATAAGTTAGTCAACACAGCATATGATATACGATGTGTTGAATAATAATAAATAAGCATGTGTTACTCAACCCAGCTGATGTCTTATCTTTTTTTAATTATGTTCAAGAATTTATCTAGCTTGTTTCGAATTAGAATGATCATCCTATAGACATGTGTTAGGAATCTGTGCAAAAAAATAATAATAGTCACTCATGAATTAATCATCTTTACAAAAATTCAATACTAAAATAATAATTATAAAATAATTTTATATGTACATCGGTTTTCTTGTGTACAAAAATTTAACTTTATTAATTATCTCTACAGTCTTCATTTAATTCAATACTTCATTTTCTATTGAGATCAGCAGCGACCAGGATTGAAGTATGGCCTAATTATAAGTCGAGTATCACAGAGGGTCTCTCGCTATTGAATCTCCTCCTCTTGAATCTTCTCCACATGAAACCTCCAATTGAAAAATGCAATAATTAATTCTAACCTCATTACATTAAGGGCCAGAAGTTCATGCTGTATCATGTCACAGCTCTAGAATCAGTTACTTTGTTATTTCAAATTTTTATTTTCCTATAAACGTAAACTCTTCAAGGACAAATATTATATATGAAAAAGGCAGATATCGGACGAGGGAATGCGTAAAATTTTTACTTTCTTCCTTCGTCATTTCGAACTTGTATCTTCCTAGAAACGTACGCATTTCAAAGACAAATATCATATTGGAAAGAGGCATATATCGGAAGAGGGAATACGTAAAATTTTTCAGGATTGATGGCGTAATCTGGTGGGAGCATTTTCGATATCGTGATCAGTTGCTATACTGGTACGACCGCTACTCACTTATTTTTTATTTGAATGATAATTTTTTTTGTTTTTTTTTTATTTATTCGATGGCATTTGACGCACTTCTGGTGCATTAGTGGGATTGACACTCGCTTTTCGAGTGGTAAAAAGTATAAAAAATTGTTCATTCTCTTTTTCTTCTCTCGCTTATAAAGGCATCAGTGGGCTTGCATGCAGCACTCCATCTGCATCCTTTCCATCATGTCATGCCACTCTGAAAGAAATAAGTGAATCTTTCTAAATAGCGATCCACATTTTGCCGTTGTGTGTTTGTCATCCTGACCCAGTTTTGACTGGCAAATGGTCATCTCAGCGACCATTTGAAAGTGTACGACGTGCAGAAAGTGTGTCACTATTTATTTGGTCAATTTATTTTTGAGTGCCGAAACCTCGCTTACAGGGCGAGTATATCACGTCAGTGGACAGTCACGCTCAAAAGCTTCACGTGGTCTACGGTTTCAACGATTTTTGCGCAATCTTGGAGTCGACCAAAGTGAAAACCAATACCAGTGAACAGAGAAAAGGTCAAGCCACCATTCAGAGAGAAAAGCGATACATTTTCCGAATAACGATGTATTTTTTTGGCCCTTTGTGGGTCGTCATGATATGGTTTAGAGGCGGATCAACAGGGCCATAGGGCTTATCAGTGCTATGCCCAGTGCCAACTCTCCGAGTATTCCTGTTGTGAGTAAGAGTGTCACTGTTTAGTAACTATGACTTATTTATTTTTCTGAGTACTGAGTCCAGTTATTTTAGTAACTATAACTCATTCAGTTTTCTCCTGCGCCCGTAAATGCCCATGGTTTGGTCAATTCCTAGAGATGTCCGGCTAATATGTCCCTAATGTCAAAAGCTTTGCAGCCAATTTAGTGAGCATTGCACTGAGTGGGGAGCATTTCTTGCTTTCTTAATGCGTTATTGAAGCGTGATCAGGAAAATTATTTCTGCAAATTTATTTAAGTTCACGAGATTGCGGTTAGTAACGTCAATCGCCTTTACCTTGGGTGCTCTTTGATTATTAATTAAATGCAGTTATAAAAATTTTCTTTTACACTCCTGAAATTTATCCAAATATACACAATACTTTTTGTGTTGGATTTGTTTTGTTTTCCTATCAACTATCATATCATTCTTAAAATAATGCAATTTTATTTCATAAAAACTTCTTGATCTCAAGAAAAACATAGAAATCATATTCTAAAATTTAAAAGAATTTTAACTTCAATTTATTATTTTATTTTACAAAAATGTATATGAGGTGCAATTTTAATTTCTAAACTCATTCCTATTTTTGCCGTGACACATTATTCAACAATTAAAATTAAATCTGAATAAATTAGCTGTATGTAATCGATGTAGTCGTTAGATAATTTATTTAGCCTTAATAAAAAGCCATGCTCACCGATTACAAAATAAAAGTTCCATGTATTTCTATGTTTTTATGACCAGTTATTTTTTTCTTTTGGCTATTGAATAAGTAAAAAATTCATTTCAAGTGCGAAACTCAATCCACAGTTCGGTTATTAGATGAACAAATAAAGACGATGAGGCTAGAACAGGCGTCGCTGAACGCGACGTGTACACAATTGCGAGAGGATGCCCGGCATTGAACTTCCTCCATCAAAGTTGAATGAAAGTTTGACAATTGCCAGAGAATTGAAAGCCAGGGTCAGCGAACCTAAAAGCTCCCTGAAGTGTTAATTCAGACGACGCGGTTTGGACCCGACACACAAGAGGATTAAGACCACGCCTGGCATTACTAAGCTTCATTAAATGTAATAATCCTTTTCCGGCTGTAGCACTGGCTTGCTTAATAACTTCAAGTCTGGCTTGCATGATAATTTCAATTCTGGCTTACATGATAGTTTCAAGTTGGGTTTACATGATAATTTCAAGTTGGGTTTGCATGATAATTTCAAGTCTGGCTATACATGATAATTTCGAGTCTCATAATAATTTCGAGTCTGGCTTACATAATAATTTCGAGTCTGGCTTACATAATAATTTCGAGTCTGGCTTACATAATAGTTTCAAGTCTGGCTTGCGTAATCTACCTGCTGAATGACTCTGCAACCGTTTGATAGGATTCTTGTCGTGGCAAAGCTTGAATTTTAGTGATGAAGTAAAAAATTGCCTTGAAATTTAATGGCAAGAATAGTTTCGTAAGATGAGCTCGAAGCTTAATAATTTATTTAATCGATAGTTTCATTCCAAGAAGCTTAATAAGAATAGACAGCCAGGCATGTTTTCAGTTATCGCATTTTTGATGATTTATTAGCTTCAAAAATGTTATTATACCATTTATTCATTGTAATTTTGTTAAAAGAATTATCATGTATATATAATCATATCTGCCACGATGCAAACTCGGAAAAATTCTCGTTGAAAAATTCACATGATCTTATTTTAATTATTGACTGATGCAAAATATTTTACATCAAAAGCACAGAAGAAGCGTTGAGGTATTTTGCTAATACGTTAAGTCTCAAGGATTAGCCAAAATTATAAATATTTCGATACAAACTTGACGCTACGAAGGCTTCATGTGATGAGCTATTGATCGGACTAGTGATGCTGGCAGCATGAAAACTAGTTACGAATTTAAGTCCTCGATGACCTCGATATCATTTAATAATAATGCAATGAAAAGTCTATGAGAATTTACGTGGGATTTTGAACGGATATTCGAGCCTAAAACTCTAGCTTGCTATTCTGTGTGCTTGTATTATAACAATAATATTCCTAATATTGTTGACGCTACACTACATGATGAATTTCTTGCAAATTTGAATGGCCTGGTAAATTATTTGATTTATTTAGTATTCCATCACATTAATGCAATTATCTCTTTCGTCTATGTGCGTGATGCAAATTCAACTTTAGCTGCCGGGTATTCTAAATCACCAAATAATGAACATAGCTGGCTGAGAACGCTTTAAAAATAACAAATATATTGAATTTTTGAGCGGATGTAAAATTTCGTAGGTTATACTCGTACAAGTTAGCGAATCAAAGAAACATCAGAAGAAGAAATAACAATAATGAGTGGCAAGGACGGTAAGTTTTTTCTACTTCAGTGTAAGAACAAAACGAATTCGTAGCGTGGGAGAAAAGAGCGATCATGCATGACAAA
Source organism: Hyalella azteca (assembly GCF_000764305.2). NCBI lineage: Eukaryota > Metazoa > Arthropoda > Malacostraca > Amphipoda > Hyalellidae > Hyalella > Hyalella azteca. The sequence continues at coordinate 153,660 of NW_025942036.1, read as the reverse complement.
GATGATTACTTCTTTCTTACATCATTGTTGAAACGAAATATGGACGCAGTGTGGGATAAAAAACAATGCGCACACCAACGATAATAAGTTTGCAAGTTTGGCTATACAGTTGACATAAACCATCAAAACTCTGGCTTCAAGTTGCTAGTTGTTCTTTCAGAAGTTCGACGCTTTCTGAACATAAAACAGGTTCTTCTGAGAAAGTTTTGAAAAGAAGACGTGCTATCTAGCGCACTCACTTAGAAATCTGCAAGACTTCATCTTTCACTTGTAGTCTTTAACGTTATTTTTATTTTTTGCATCCCTCAACACTAATATACATTTTTGGTAACAATTGTTCAGGGTCAAAATCTTTACGATCGTCTCACGAAAAATTTAAATTCAAATAAAAGGTGAAAATAACAACTTCCTAAGACTCCAGCGATTAAATATTAATGGTATTATAACGCAAACAATTTATTTAGGATTGATCTGATGGTATAAAAACAAAATGTATGAGGTCATGAAAATTTGTGAACAAATTAGTGTATTTCAAATCGTCTGCTGGGAAATTTCTTTCCATGCTTTTTCATTCAGTTGAATCAAAGTTATTGCACGGATATAATGGCCATATGAATGACAAAATTTCGTAACAAGTTAATATTGTTGTAATCTTGTAATATTCATCAACAATATCTCTTTCACAATAACATAAACAGCTCTAACTTGCACTACAGCCTCAACAATCTTGACGAGCTTTACACCAATCTTTATACAATTCAATACGCTGTGAAACAACTGCACAGAAAAATAATTCATTCAAAAATATAGACAATAAAATGCTTCTAAATTCAAAACACCGAGAAGAAAATGTTCTTTCTGTTTTATTCTTTTCTGCAAGGCTACGTGATTGGGAGGCTTGGAAGATAGGAGCGGAGGCCTCGCGGCGCATACTTGAGTAGGATTGTTAGCGCTAGACGAGGCTTTCGTTTGCCGAACTGTTTAGTTTACCGTAAAAAATACATCGCTATGAAACTGAAAGCACACCTGATGTCAAGGTAAATGTATACAAATAAAATTGTGCCATATTAAAATATGTTAATGTAGGTAAATGTATACAAATAAAATTGTGCCTAAATTAAAATAATAAAATGCACATAGGATCTCAAGTTATGTCAATTAAAAAAAAATCGTGGCAACAATGATGAAAAATAACACGGAAATTTACACAGCCTAAATCGGAAAATTACTCATTTATGAAGGCTCGCTGCGATTTTATCGTAATAAAGTTTTAAAATTTCATGCAAAAATTCCGTTTGTTGCATAAAAATAACTAAATACGCACCTTCGAGCACAAATGATGGCAATTAGAAGAAACGTAAAATAATAATTAGGTATAGTAATCGTACAAACTTACAGAACCTACATATGGTTAAAATTTTACTTATTGATGAATCCCCGTTGCTAGTTCATATCGTTTAGCATGCAAATTTCATCATTGAAGTTTCCCACACATTGTTTTTTTCGTAGCTCCTCCTTTCACATATCCAAGAATTTTCATTTGGCGTGTATGTGGCGACGATTAAAAGCAAATAACTTATCATGATTAAATGATGAAGCGATGATGAAGCGATGATGAAGCGATGATTATACGATGATGAAACACTGATTAAACGATGATTAAGCGAAGATTAAACGATGATTAAACGGCTATTAAACTATTATTAAACTATGATTAAACGATGATTAAACTATGATTAAACGATGATTAAGCGATGATTAAACGATGATTTAACGATGGTTGAGCGATGATTGAACGATGATTAAACGGCTATTAATCTATTATTAAACTATGATTAAGCGATGATTAAACTATGATTAAACAATGATTAAGCGATGATTAAGCGATGATTAAACGATGATTGAGCGATGATTAAGCGATGATTAAACGATGATTAAACGATGATTGAACGATAATTTAACGATGATTAAACAATTATTAAACGGTGATTAAACGATTATTAAAGGACGATTAAACGATGATCAAACGATATTAAACGCAATGAACTCGGTAAGTGCATGTCAGAGAGGCGACCCCCCTAGGAGGGACCCCTGTAAATCATCGCTGCGCCGAGGTGTGCTCGTAAATCATCTCTGTAGGAGTAATCCAGGGTCTTGCCTGCACTAAACCGAGCCTCCGCCAGCCAAATTGATATGAAAAACACGTCCGGCTGCTCTGAAGTGACGCCCGAATTATGCGAGAATGCAAAATTATCAACGTAAATGTCATGTAAAATAGTCAGTGAAAATAGAGCGTAAAAACAAGTTGTGTTTTGAAGTCACGGCGACGGATTGAGGTAGGGAAGATTTTCTACATATCTATTTTCAATATCATATGCTAAATCAGCTAGAATAATTATGCACCTTATGTTTTATGCAAATTCTGACTAAATCTGGAAAATATTTTAAAATAATACAAGGTGCTCGATGGCCATGGGGTGCATATGGGCTTTAGAATGCCTCAAGAGCCGTACAAAATCTTGGGCTTACGTCTGCAAACCATACTACAGTATTTGACCATTTTAAATTGACACATATATTCAGACGAAAAATTGCGTCAGTTGACGCAGTTTTAACGTAAGCTTTATCCCCCTAGCCTAAATGAGTCAGTTTATGGTTGTCATCATTGTTGTACATCACTGAACTCTGCTGAAGGACTTTCTTAGCAATGCTTCGTCTAACATATCACCCTAACATATCACCACACTATGATGTGGGGATAATGATGATTATTATGGTTGATGATAATGGTTAGGTTTGTCCTAACAATTATTACCAGTGTACGTCCCTGCAATGCATGGTCCGGTATTAGGCCACATAACAATAGCATGACTAACCCAGCACCGAAACAGTGATGATTGAGACCAGGCAGCGCGACGCTTGCAGGCGTGAGATTACAGTGTCAACACCCAATGCTCTCTGATATTATATCCCAATATCGCTGGCTGTCCTGCAGACCTAAACCAATCGACACGCATTCGGACCTGCCCTGAATTGGCACGTGACATCAGCACCGAAAGGCATACAAACCGGGTCAGAATTCAACACGATTAGACGTATTGGAAAATACCTTCAGAGCTCGAGCGCGAAATTATGTAGCAGAGAAAAATAAATTCCATCGTATTTTCGGTCCAAGAAAATTTCAAGATTATTTGACTGCGGGAAAAATTGTTGGTAGCTTGTTATGAATTCTGTCGCGGCAGGGAGACAGGTTATGGCTATGGATAGTTCTGGTAACTAGGATGCATGGGTTTGGTAGGGTTTAAGGGGAGCTTGTTAGCTCTGATTTATGGCCGTGTTTGACGACAATACAGCGTACCATGATTGTACATTAAGTTGATTACTGTAAAATATTAGCGCTCCTAAGCACGGCTCCAGAAAACCGTACTTTCTGTACATGCGGTGTGCGAGCATGAAGTTCGTTCCTTAACTTAGGAGGAAGAACATATATTCCAGTAATAATTAACTTGTGTTATATTCCAGTATTTTCTTTGGTGTAGTAATATTTAAGTGCACTATGCTTTTTCAGTTTTTTTTAAGATTGAACAGTCAAGAAAATGATATATGTAGAAGGAATTAATATACTCAGAAAAAATTATTATGTGGGGGGAGGGGGTTAAAAATTGCACCTTTACTAAGATCCTAGAAGCGAAAAATTTTAAATAAAATTCACCATATTTCAGCATTCATGTTTTAATGAAAATTTTGTGTTTTTATTTCATTTTCTTCTCTTTCTTTTCAATCTTAATTTCAACTCTATTTATTTCAACTTTAATTCATGATAAGTAGTTGGAAGGCCAAACTTAATTAATTCGATTATAAGAGCAAATGAGTACCTAAAATAACATGTTTCTGCACTAAAATAAATATAACGAATCAAATTTCGAACCGATTATTCGATTCTTCAGTATCGTCAGAAATAGAAATGAGGTTTGTAAAAGTACTGAATCATGATGGAAAACTTTACCTGAAGTCCTCGGGGAACTGCCACAAAACTTTTATACGGTGCTCGGCAAAGGGAATAAAAATGATACCCTCATGGATTTAACGTCGACACGTGCGAAACTAGAATTATTCTTCATTCTTTTCTGTCAGAATATCTTTGATTTAGTGTGCCATAGAAGAAGCAATGTAAATTTTCGTTCTGTCGAGTAAATTTTTATCTTAGCGTGTCATAAAAGAGACCATGAAAATTTTCATTCCCAAAGAAATTTATCGTATGGTATCTCTCAGGAATTGTCAAATTTATGGTAACGAGTTTCCTGCATTGAATTTGTTTCATTGTGAAGACAGACTTGTAAACTAAATATTTATACTAATAACCGTGGAGTTTTATTTTTATCGTGCTTAATAAATGTGAAAAATTATAATAATTTAAACTATGCAGCTAAAATATATATGTTGGTTTATTCCAAATTTTGTGCGTTTGGGGAAAATGGTTACCAACTCTGCTTTTCAAACATGTGTGAGCTATTCAATTATGAAGAAAATCATTTTCTGAACGGTTCAAAATATTTTTTATTCGCCAGAACGAGCAGATTTTTGGCCCATTTTGACCATTTTACTCTTTTGATAAAATTACTATTCTAATTCACTCGCAAAAACTCTAGCAATAATGATATATTCCTGTTTATGAACTGGAACTAAAATTTTTATTTTTCGTGCAAGAGCAGTCTTATTGGCCCACTATGACCGCTTGTCGTATTATTACTTTTCACTTAACTCACTAACAATAGTGACCAGTTAAAGATCAGTGAGAATAGCAATAGCAACAATGATAAATTCCTCGGGAGTTCTTGGCAAGTTGCAAGAAACAGAGACAACTCGAGAACGTTCAGCAATTACGCGAGGCCGGAGCCGAGATAGAATCTCTCCCTGATATCAAATATCAGAGATCGGCTGCTAGCGCAGCGCTCTGGACCTCGTCAGACCTCCAGCGAGCCGAGCAACTCTCCTAGTAGAATTGTCTTAGGATTGCTGACAGCCACGTTATCTTTATTTTACATGTTCTTTTCTGATTGCGTTTAACCTTTGTACGGCTGAAAGACATATCTGTACCGGCACTAGGTACAAAAATTATGCTTGTTGAAGGTATTTTAATATTAGTAACCTTTGTACGGCTGAAAAACATATCTGTACCGACACTAGGTACAAAAATTATGCTTAATGAAGGTATTTTAATATTATTAACCTTTATACGGCTGCAAAAACACATCTGTAGCGACACTAGGTACAAAAATTATGCTTAATGAAGGTATTTTAATATTATTATTTAACTTTATACGGCTACAAAAATACATCTATACCGACACTAGGTACAAAAAATAATGCTTTATGAAAATGTTTAATTATTGTTATTAACCTTTATATGGCTACAAAAACACATCTGTACCGACACTAGGTACAATAATGATGTTATTATCATTGTCAAGTTTAAAAATTATGCAGCCTGACTAGGGTTCAGCGAATATTTAAAAAAAATTCTGATTTAAAGGTTTTAAAAGACTTGTTTGCAGGTGTCAGACGATATCTTCATACATTTTCCAGATCTCTAGTTGGATAAACACGTTGAAAATTTATTAGTTATTGCATGAACAATATCAGTTAAATGTTAATTACGTGTGAGAAGTATATATAATATTATCATTATTAAATACCTTCAAATTTATAAATTGAAAATCTTTTACTTTATGTTATTATAGCTGCCTATTTTTTATATATTTTGAATGGCCTTTAATTTCAACTTTTTTGTAACTTTTTGTAACCAGCACAAACCTAATTCCTCAAATATTCATGTATACAATGACATTTATAATAAATATAATTTAAATGTATATTAGTATTAGATAAACGAATTAGCTTCGTATTAAATGTATATTTAAACATTTTTTGCACTACATTTTCATTCATATTTTTCAAAATAAAAATTTGTGAATAATTTCTTTCGTCAATCACTTAACTCGTTATCTGATTTAACTAACTTATTTTATACATAAAATCCCTTCAGTAAGTGGCCTGAATTTTGGAGATCCAAAGTCACGAGTGCTCCCGGAAAGGGGAATCACATTTTAGTTTTGGTATCTGCAGCTCACTAGTCTGCACAAAATTTGCAACTTCCACATGTAGAGAAGGCAGACTTGAAAAATTAAGAATTTTCAAATTCACAAGAAATGTACGACTACTACTTCTTGGTAGTATCTACTGCTTGGTAGTAGTAGTAGTATCTACTACTACTAGTAAAAAGTAGTATTAGATAAATCTACTTCCTTTCCTATCTACCTTCTATTAAATGTTCATAACCTGAGGTTCACAATACAGCAACTCGAGCAAAAAAGAAAGAAACGTAAATATCTCGCCGTACAGAGATTTGCATCAGCATTACCTTGCAGAGGCAACCGTTGAAAAAAAATGTAAGAACATCTCCTCTATGGCTCTCGCTGAAAAATTATCGGCGCAAAGCAAAACGAAAATTAATGGAAGGATAACTTGCGTCGTTAGTTAAGGCAACACTACCTCCCACCATTACAACTCAAACTTGACGACGCGTTAACTGCCGCGAGTTTCGACAGCTCTGTTTGATGATGTCTCTTGATGATCACAAGTTGATCAAATAAACGAAGGATTAATCGGTGCTCCATTGAGCCTTGCTCATTTCGATGAGTGACGATTATAGTCTCAAAATATTTTCGTGTATTGGGGAAATCCTGTCACTATTGAACACATTTAAAAATAAAAAGTTTGAAAGATTGCTCTTTCGTCATACCTACAAATTTTCAAACATAAGCCAGGCGAAAGCACTTTCGATCTAATGTAAACAAAAAATGGCATTAGTTCGAAAAGTGTGTCTTTCATGGGCCTCATCAAATATAAATAGAAAATTTCTGAAGATACAGGTTATATCCAAGATTTCTCATAGCACACTTCGGAAGACATGTTCGGTCCAATGATATCCGATACTGGCGCTCGTAAATGCATTTCTGGGCCTGACTGGACTTTAAATCTCTTGCTATCGGATATGGCAGTAAGGCGTCAGCCGAGTGAAATCAAATATTGTGACTCTTCCCGTATTAGCTTCGAAGTCCCTGCCACATTTTAGTTCCCTCTCGAACCTCTTTTCGATTTCATCAGGCTAGGAAATAATATTAAAGGAGCTTCTAACTATTGGAGTTCTTGAGCATCTTAGTTCCCTCTAGAGTCGCTTTTCGATTTCATTACAGATGCAAGGACAAATACTTCGAGGCCAGGAAAAAATTTTTATTGCAGCTCCTTGGTATTGATGTTCTTGAGCAGCGTCAGGAAAACTCAGCGTGACAGAAGTGAAGTTGGAGTTTCTGGTTCGCAAAGCGCGCTTTCCAGATGCTCGGCGGCCTTAACTCCCAGTGTCAACTGGAGGGGCGGGTCTTCAGGGAAGAAGAAAAGGTATCCTGAATACGTCAGTGGGTCTTTGCGTCGACGCCAAGTTTGGATGTTCTTTCAAAAAGTGGAAATGTAAACTTTGATGCGCTGGCTACGGCCATGTCAACTGTAAGGTTGGATCTCTTCGGAATGAGTGGAAATGAGAAGTGAAGCAACCCAAACGAGGATTTTCCTAATCTTCCAAATGTCGATTTAACATTCATTTGTTACAGTTCATTTCAAATTATTTGATACACGTTAAGAATATATGAATGAGAGATAAACTGTGTGCATTTTAATCGCTAATCTTTATTAGTGAGGTAAGTATTGACAAAGAAAGGCAAAATCATCTCTCCTGCATCCCACGATCTTCATTCCATTATTCGTAAACGATTCGCAGACAATCTAGTATTTTCATCCTAAAACAGAAGAATTTCTGCTTTTAAACCAATTTGTATGTGTGTAGCGTCATCATGAACAGGTATCATGGAAATATTAAACACTTGTCCCTTCTTACCTTGATGTATAGCAAATCATAATATAATTTCATTAAAAGCTTGGAAATTGAGCGATTAACTTATGAAGATTTTGTTTAATTCGACTGAGAATGGAAATTGCTATTACCCGTGCCTAATCATATACCTTATACTAGGTTTTGATTCCAAATATTAAGAATTGCGATAAAAGTCTTTTCAACACGCCTGTTTTTCCTACAAATTTCTGCAAAAATTCGTCCGGTGACGAAATGAAAGAGCGCAATGGATCCTCGTTCTGTCTTATAGTCTAAGTATCCTCGGGAAAGTTTCACGTTCATTTAAACTTGGGCTACACCATTGACACTGATGCTCCGGCCGGAGTTGCTAAAGGCATTCCAGTTGTTCCCTTGATTCTGAAACTCGGAGCGCCTTGAATGCCGGTCCTATTGTCCGCTACTTTTGTCTTCAAAAAGTACCAGTGTTCTGTCTTTTTTGTTAGCTCAGTCGCCTTCAGGAGAACGCCTCGAATGTCGGTCCTTTTGGAACGTCTTCAGGACAACGTCTTGAACGCCGGTCCTTTGCCCAGTTCCTTTCTTTTCAAGTCCTACGTTTAGCGGCGCTCAGGAAGACGCTCTGAATGCCAGTTTTTGTTCCGTTCTTTTGTCTTCAAGTCCTACGTTCAGCGACGTCACGAGAACGCCTCGAATGCCGGTCTCATTTATTAGTTCCTCTGTCTTCAAGCCTATGGTCTATAGGCTCCTATATAGCCTATAGTTCCTTTGTCTTCAAGCCCCACAACCAGCGGCGTTCAAAAGAACGTCTTGAACGTCGGTCCCTTTGCCCAGTTCTTTCGTCTTCAAGGCCTACGTTCAGCGGCGTCACGAGAACGCCTCCAATGCCGGCCCCTTTGTCCAGTTATTTTGTCTTCAAGTCCCAGGTTAAGCGGCAATCATGAGAATGCCTCTTTGATTTGGGATTTAGAAAAATTAGGTGATCATTTTTTTGTAGCTCCGAGCATAAACCAGAAGAAATAGTTCTGAACATTAGGTAGGAAGCAACGGTTTGAAAGGGGTTGGAGTTTTCAAGAGCGTTTCTTGTGATAAAATACCTTTGATATCTTCTAGTGGATGAGAATAGCCTGGAGCAGACTTTAGTTCCGTATTTAGAAAAATAACACGAAAATATAGCTATATCTGAAATATAGCTGGACTGGTATGACTATTCCTCTGTAGGCTCATAGCTGGACTGGCAAGACTATTCCTTTGTAGACTTAATTATAGCTGGACTGTTAAGACTATTCCTCTGTAGACTTATAGCTGGACTGGTAAGACTATTCCTCTGTGGACTTATAGCTGGACTGGTAAGACTATTCCTCTGTGGACTTATTGCTGTGCAGCATTCCGGCAGCCGCGACTCTTACCAAAGTATCCGCGCTAATGAGATTCCGGGCAGATTCCAGGACTGACCGCAGACCGCAACTATTTCACTACTTAAGGCAGATATTCAACACTAATTCACAATTAGTAGGAACGAGCAGAAATCGCATTTCACATTTGACTACTAAACTGGTTTTCTCAAATGGCAAGTTCAAGTGTCTTGACTTGAGAAAATTTATGTGTAAAATATTTCAAACCAATCATAATTTTCGATAATTCCATTTAAATGCAAATTATATTCAAAATAAAAGTAGGGTTAATGGAAGCATTCGCTTGAGCTTTCAAAATACTTAACAAGAAAAATTTTTACAAATCAAAATACTTACAACGAACAATTAGAAACTTACAATGAAACAATTAACAGCTCATTTACAATATATTTACTATGTCCAAATGCACAATATGAAAGTTTCTACTTCACATTATGCACGGTTGTCTCTAATTAATTTCGTTAATTTGCTTAAGTACTCCCTAAAGTAATTTTTGAAGAATAAAGTATTCCTCGACCTTATTCAGCTGTTGTGATTTTCCGCATTTTCAGCATAAGTCTAGCCGTAATTCATCCACGCAGAAAAAATAATTTAACAAACATGACCATAAATAAACTGTAATCCAAACCAAATTATTCAAATACTTCATTGGAATTTAAGTACAGTACATGAAATTCCACTTTGGATTTCGAGTGGATTTAAAAGACAAGCTCCCATGAGCCAAGCTCCCTCATTTGTGAGCTTAGCCAACTGGTGACAGTGTGTGATCATTTGTCTGAATTACGCTCGCCTTAATGAACGTTGTGCTCTAAATCTAGTTGCAAAATTACAGTGAAGGTCTTAGACTAATTATTCACCGAGCGCACTTAGTCTCGACACCCACATTAAATTGCAGTTTGCAGCACGCACTGTTTTAAATGGCCGTGTAAATCAAATAAATGCTACCTCCTCCTTTCCCTGTAGAAGCAGAAAATACCTCATTAAACTGGCTATTACTCGACAATGATTGAAGACTGGTGGAATTCTACTGCTTACCGTGTACGTACATGAACTTTTTTAACAAGAAATTTGAAAACATGAATCGATTTATCGTCTTGTGTATATTTCTTCTTTAGCAAACACCACACATCACTCTTTTTGCACACCAATATTGCTAATACTGCAGTGTTACTTGCTGCGGTGCTTCGTGTAATTATGTTAATCTTGGTAATCTTGGTACTTGTTTGGGACGTAGCAGTCCCAGGCCACGATGGATCGCCGCCTCCGTTTATCGTTCTGCTAAAACTATACAACTTGCTGCAGTGCGCTGTGTATTCCTGTGAATGAAGTGCTACACGGTACAGTGCTTCTTTTACTTTTTCAAATACAGTGTAATTTGCTACAGTACTTCTAGCATTCTTGTATATACAGAGGTAACTCTTTAAAAAAAAGTCGGATTCTACATCCATAACATCCCGTATTCACGAAAACATAAAAAATTAATCAGCTGACATAGAGACTTTGCATGCTATCACTGAATAAATAATAATGAAGTGGAAATGTTTTCTGTCCAATAAATTGGCTCACATCAAAAGCTTGCATTTAATGGAGCTATACAGAGTTGCTATGAACCTCCAGGAATTGGCGAGACGCTCCTCTGAGATAGCGACCTCCGGAGACGTTCTTTCTTGGCACTATAGCTTTCTACAGAACGCTGGGTTTTCTGCAGGTCAGGTCCTCAATGGAGTTCTCTGCATCAGGAATTCTATAAAAAAATATTTTGCAATATTAGAATGATATGAAAGTATTACATTTAAACCATTTTTTAAATTACATGTTCTCCTACTGATATTAATCATTCCACAACGAGTGAATTTCTTTTTGAATAAGATAAAAACATAATGTGTCCATAAGAGTACACTGATCATAAATGATTGAGTAGTGTTTCAGCCTTACATCAGGGATAACCTTAAAACATTATAAAGAACAACATCACCACATTAGAATGACCGACCCCCAACCTTCTCTTTGCATCCAATTCCAGCAATGGTTACCTCCACTATTCAAATTTGATAGTCATTATTATTCTACTACTGTCCATCCAATTTCACAGAGACATGACGGTGATGCCCGAAAATCCTTTCTGCGTGCCAATCTCTCGATTCCTTTTCTGGAGCCATCTCGCAGGTCTTACTTCATGATTTTGTCGAAGAAGTCTCTTTCGTGCAGCCATCATGCCTGAAGAGGCCTTGTGTGCACCCGGCCAAGCCATCTTGGCCTTTTTATGGCCATCGAAGACCATGAACTTAAGCCAGCGTCAGAAGATGGCCTCAGCCAAGAAGCCCTCAAGTTTTTATTCTCTATCCTCTTTGGCTGATGCCGTGAACCCGTCGTGCGCACGCTTCCCTGCAGCCGTCTTTTGTAAATAAAGAAAATTGCTGTAAGTTCTGTTGGTTTATTTAGTGGGTTTCGTGTCCGTATTTCTCTGTTAAAAATGCGATGAATGATTTTTTTATTTTAAAAGGAGTAGTTAATATTTTAGCTGAAGCCGTAAGCCCGTCGTACACACGCCTGCCCTGCAGCCGTCTTTTTTCAATAAAGAAAGTTGTTGGAATTTTCACTCGCTTCCATCTTGTTGAATTAAAAATGCAGTTAAAGACTTATTACTGACAGAAAATGGAGGTAATTACAATGCTGTAATCTTATTTTCTCCGAAAATTTAAAGAACAACGAAGAAATGTTATTGCTAAATATTGCTTGACGGTCTTATGAATTGAGAATATCATTAACAGCGTTGTATTTGATGTGCACGTGTATACTTACTTATAATATATATATTTACTTATAAATATTGATTCATTAGTAAATAATTGAATCAACTTAGTTTTCATAATACAGAAGTGCGAATGCACAATATGCTTGTGTCGTCCAAAAACACAATAGCGCTCTTTTGCATATAAAACATGCGTTGAAACTTTTATCTTTCCAAATTAATGAAAAATTTTTGAATTTCAGGTCACGCTTACCGCGCTTCTAGCTACACGTACGGCAGGCGTGATATTTTATCATCTACAAGCGTGGTCTTCTTCTAACAGGAGAGAATTAGAATCAATACAAATCATGACCTCTGATACATTCGTCATAATTCTTAGTATTTTTCAGACCAAACAGAAAAACATAGAACGCTGTTCATTATAGTGGATTGCATTCCACTTAACTTCTACTTATGCGTGCACCGTCCAGGTTTATCTAACGTACGAAAGAAAGATATATTCCAAGCGCCAATAGATATTCAAAAATATTCAAATTCAAATATTTTCTGTCTAACCCATTGCTATGATAACAAATAAAATTCGTATTGGGTAGCGTGCATGATCTGGATTAGATAGCGTGCTGAACTGTGCGTCTCTCAAGAAGAAAAAAAGCAGACTTGACCTCAGGAAAGTGCCTTGAATTATAGCCAGCTTTGAGCGAAGCCTCTTTGTGGCTCACGTTCTTTTTTAAGTAGCGAGCAGCACCAATAACTCGTCGAGAATACCACTCAATGGGCATCTGCGTGGTTGCAACTTAATGCGCTTTGGATAAGGCGATTGCGTGTCCAGAGGGAAGAGCTTCTCTAGAATCGACCTTCTGAGAGCTTCTCTTAAAGAAAGCGTCTGAGAACTTTTCTACAAGCGATCATCTGTAAGCTTCTCTATAGTCTAGAAGCGACTATCAGTGAACTGCTCTATAGTCTAGAAGCGATCATCTGTAAGCTTCTCTATAGTCTAGAAGCGATCATCGGTGAGCTTCTCTATAGTCTAGAAGCGATAATCTTTGAACTTCTCTATACTCTAGAAGCGATCATCAGTGAACTTCTCTCTAGGCTAGAAGCGATCATCAGTGAACTTCTCTATACTCTAGAAGCGATCATCAGTGAAATTCTCTATAGTCTAGAAGCTACCATCTAAGAGCTTCTCTCAGCGGGCCTGTAGTTCCAAAGGCAGCCTATAAAGGCTCTCGTATTTCTCAAGACCGCCCTTAAAAACTTTAACTTTACCCAACATGCACTTCCATTTCTGTGCGGAGCTTTTAAGATGTATTCCAGAAAAATGAAGTCTTTGAAGATCTATTGAAGACTCCCTAGCATTAGCCTTATTGCTGCGGATATCAATCCTATTATAATTGAAAATATTACTCTCCGAAAACCATCAGATTAGAATTTGGAACATTACTCTCCGAAAACCGTCCAATTAGCATTAAGAATATTACATTCGATACTCGAGTCGGTCCATCTATAGATCCAACATCTTTTTTTATCTCCTGTCATTTGATGGGAATCGAAATGCCAGCAAGCCAACTCGATAGCATCGCAGTAATCACTTGCAGATATGCAAAACGTCGGGATTCCGCCGAGTCTAGTCATGAATAAAAACAGATTAAAGACAGAATTCCCCCCTGTTTAGTAACTATTTAACAAAATATTCTTAATAAAAGTATATTAATCCTTGAAAATATTCAATTTATTTCACTGCTCGAAAGCAAAACTATACTCCTACATATTATTTAAAACAACTGTAAATACTATTGGCGAAATTTCACTGTACACATGATTCTGCCGTTCATTAAATTTTATAAAAAATCGGCTGGGTGATCTTTTGAGTTTTTGAAAGTCCAGCAAGTTTTTCTATCGAATTTCCCGGCGTAAAAGGTTCCTAATAGTCAATCTTTGGAACGAACAGCGCGTCTGTAGCGCCGTCCGATAAAAATAAATGAGTTACCGAGCAAATAATAATTGAAAATGATTCATACAATTTTCTAGAAGTTCCCAAATGTTATAAGAGCACTTCATAGAAAATAAATTCTATCAATGCAGAAATTAGAGATATTGTATATTTCAGGAAGCCTCTATTTCATTTCAGGAAGCCTCTAAAAGTATTGTTACTTTCTGGCATAGACAAAAAAAATAATATTCCAACCGATTTTACTCCCAATAATTGAAGGTTTTTATCAGCATAGAAGGACTTTCATCCACCTATTGAGATTACGTGACCTGGGCGCTCGTTTCAAACCTTGATTATTCAGGAACCATACAAAACAGATGGTTTTGATAATTGACAGTGACAAGACAGATGTCTCTGATTACTAACAGTACAGATGGTTCAGGAAACATGTAATACAGATTGTTCATGACCCTAGTGATTTTTGTTATTTCAGAAAACGGGTAGGACAGATCGATGGTTCAGCAGCAATCCGCCGAAGATGTTTCAGAAAAATATAGATAGTACGAAGGGTTCAAGGAGCCAGTCACTAAAGATGGTTCAGGAACCAGGCAATGCAGATGGTTCAGGAACTAGTCACTACAGATGGTTCAGGAACCGGTCACCACAGATGGTTCAGCACCCAAGCAATACAGATGGTCTCGGGAGGCCACCAACACGACAAAGTTGCGGTGAGTGGGGCGGAGTGAGCGATGTGTCTTCGGGAGGTTGCAATTTAGAGGTCCTACTGACGTGTCTAAACTGCAGTCTCCAGTTGGCTTTTGAAGTCCTCACTCAGAGAAATAAGTAAAATGTTGTGCAAGTAGCGATTCACTTTTTGACCATGTATGGGTCGTCCCAACCCAACTAAAGAACGTATTAGTTCTACGTGCTGTAAGTGTATCACAAGTCGGACAATGCGAACGATTCCTTTGCCCTGAGTGTTGCATGAACTGCGCAGGACTCCTTACGGTCTTTATGAGTCTCATTGTCATTATTTCTGTTTAAATTTGGTCAGGAATCAATAAAATGTTTTTTCTATGAAGGTATATTTCATCTTCTGTGAAGGTATATTCCTCTTCTATGAAGGTATATTTCCTATTCTATGAAGGTATATTTCCTCTTCTATGAAGAAATATTTCATCTTCTGTGAACTTAGAGTTCATTGAAGCGACATTGTAATATTCGAAGCATCAAATATTGCAATGATGCTCATTCAAGTAAATTTTACTCAAATTTTGCGATAAGCCAAAACTTGGGATGTAAATATTTTTAAAAAGAATATGAATCTAGCCATAATTTGGCTGGATTCGGGTATTTTAAAAATTCTGGCAACATTCAATGTGCAAATTATCGTAAATAAGTTAAAATGTAAAAATATTACAAGACTTCCAGGTCATTTTTATCGTAAAAAATGCAAAATACTAGTCATTTTGCATGAGTCATTTGTTTTCATAATTTAGACTTCACAACGAGATGATAATCTACTTAACAAAAATTAATAACTCATTTACATCACGAGGTTTCTCACTAACAAGATAATAATTCTTAATTAGTGAGCAACTAAATTGATACTTGAAGCGAATATTTATCTTATGTCTCTTGAAATGAAATGTTAAGAGCAACAATCGAACTGCAGCAAGATTATCTCTCATATTATTAGGAGCAATATTGTGACCAGCTCAGTTTATTAGAGCGCGTAAGTTGATCTCGCTGAGCCGAGGGAGCTGATCGTATTTTTGGAAGTGCCTCTCATTATTTTGATATAAAGAGCCCGGTAGGTCTCAGGTTTACTGTAACGAGTCTTTGGTGTGAGCCTCGAGGCAATTTGGGGCCCTTGTACGCTCGCTCTCGCTCCCTCAAGGCAGGGCATTTAATTGCAGCAGCTGCCTGCTAAGGCCTCGGTCTTTCTTGCATTACCTTGCCCTCTGATTGCGTCCGCTAGCTTATGAGCCTCCGAAGCTCTCGCTCGAGTAGAGCGAAGCTCTTGCTTGGCCGTCCCTTTAACTGCGCCCGAGGCTGAGTAACGACGCTTTCTCGACTCAAGAAACGCCAAACGATGTCATTTGCCCCGCCAAACCGCCGCCAGATGTCCTTGTTTGTACCACATCGACGTCATGCTAATAAGATTCATAAATCACCGAATAAACGATGCAATGTTAAATCAGAAAATATTGGTCAATCTCATAGAAGAGCAGGTATTTTCTCGTCAATGAACTAAAACCTTTTAATACGATATGGAAAAAGTATTTACGTTTAAGGCAATGTTGATCGGTTAAGAAGAGATTGGAGCATATGTGGCTGTTTCTCCTATACATACTCAAAAAGTTTAAATTCAATTCTGAAAATGAAAAAAAATTCGATTCAAGTCATCCATGGAAATTTTTGGTGGATTTTTCAAACTTAAGTTCTGCTGTAACGCAATTTAATAACAAAAGAGTCAATTTGGAACTGTGATGGTGCATCGTGAGATATGTTGTGAATGTAGCACGTAGCAAAAACTCACAACAAACATCGACAAATATTTGCACTGAAAGGAGCATGAAAGAACAGTAATATACTAGTAAATATGTAGATGGGATATCTGGTAACAATGAAACGAGAACTAGTAGGTAAAACATCAAAAATTAAACCAATCATAGATAAATGTGAAAGACCTAAATTATTGAACAAAACCTCCCTTCTTGCATGGCTTCAGAATCACGTTTTATTTTCGGAAAACTTTTAAACTTCAACTTAACTTTGGCTGCGTCAAATGTAGAGCCAATGCAGAGTGCTGGCTAAACCCTCGGGCCAAAGTTTGCTTCACAAACAACAAACATTAGGAAAATGAGGGGCCTCAGAATTCAGGATGTTTGCTGTGCAATTGCCCAGTCATTCGCCGGAGGCTCGTAAATTTTGGCTAGGATTCCTTCGCTGTGAGCTGTGATGTTGCTTATAATATAAATGGTTTCTGCACCTGCAAAAATCACTGTGTTTAAATTAACGTCAAAAAAGAATACATTTTGCACTCATATATCGATGTGCTTGAGGAACATTAGTAATTAAAAATATATGGCTATTCATTAATCTTATGTACACAATAACTATAATTTTTGAATTTAATTAATACATTTTTAATTCTACATTCAGCTTCGTAACAAACTCGCGTTTACAATGTTACCTTCAGGAAAAAAATTAAATAAATTACGCTTTTTTCGCATGTTGTACTGAAATAAATCGAGTAAACTGCACAAGCATTGTAAAAAATTGGCTAAGTAATCAGGAAAAGTGAAAATTTTATCGAATACATCTCTATTAACCTCCCTCCCTCCAAGGCTCAGTGTTTGTTTGGCTCGGCATCTCATCAGGGGACTGCTTCCATGACCGTCCTGATGTTTGAGCTCCAAGTCCACAAGCCCACTTTGTGTTGTGTTCCCTGAAAGATTTATAGGACTGCTTGAGCGCCAGGTCTTGAAGCCCACTTTGTGTTGTGTTCTCTAGAAGATTTAGAGGACTATTTAAGTACCAGGTTTTGAAGCCCACTTTGTGTTGTGTTCTCTAGAAGATTTAGAGGACTATTTAAGTACCAGGTTTTGAAGCCCACTTTGTGTTGTGTTCTCTGGGAGATTTATAGGACTGTTTGAGCGCCAGGTCTTGAAGACCACTTTGTGTTGTGTTCTCTAGAAGATTTAGAGGACTATTTAAGTACCAGGTCTTGAAACCCACTTTGTGTTGTGTTCTCTGGAAGATTTACAGGACTGTTTGAGTGCCGGTCCTTAAGCCCACTTTGTGCTGTGTTCTCTGGAAGATTTACAGACTTTGAGCGCCAAGTTCACAGACCAACTCTATGTTTTATTCACTTCAAAATTTATTTTACTTTTTGAGTGATTCATTTTAAAAGATGATGATTTTCAAATCGAGAACTTTCAGCGTGTAGAGATTCAATGTTTAGTTGTTTGAGTTTAAAAGTAAAGAAAACTATAATCCTGACGATAAAGATCGAGCAATCCTCATTTCAGCCAAATTTCTTTTTGATTGTTTGTAATTAGCAAACTCAAACAACTGCGAATAATGAAAAACATTAAAACAATAACCGAACTAAAATTATTCCGAAAATAAATACAAAAATTAAATACTTACTATCGAGTCCACAAAAAATCCAGTTTTATTTCACTCGCATGCACTATAAACTTAATCCAGCCTGGAAAGATAATGCTATGCGTGGGCATGGCTCGTGTAATCTAATTAATTGTCCCGATGCTCCAGCCACGTATTTTCAGACCAGCCAATTACCGTTGCAATCAAGGAGCGCGCACCAATATTGCCTGGTGCCATAATAATTCGCCATTCTCGCACTGGTCTGTAATTTCGCTGACGCACCGGAAAGGGCAGAATTTGTCCTGCTAATTACATGGAACTCATCAACATTGCTATTTGGACAACAAGCTTCGTGTTTGCTGGCCTCTGAATAGCTCATTATAAGAGGCAAAGTGGCTGCAATCTATTGCGGCTCCTCGACCCAATAGACTTTATTAACATTCAATTTAAATTATGATGTTTTGTCACAAATTACAGCAATCAGCAAACATGAATCATATGCTTCGAACAAACGTTAAATTTGTTAATCTTAATTATCGCGTTTAGATGTATTTTTCATGATCGAACTCAATTTTCATTACTGTAAAGTAATTAAATCGAATGAGCACCTTTAGTTAAAATAAATCTTATGTTCATATTTCTTCCAAAGTCTCATAGAACAAGTTATCCTCGGCTCAGTGATGCTGTTCTTGCATCTTAATTTATTATATATTATTGACTTTTATTTGGCATTATATATTTTAATTATATTAAACATTTGTACACATTAGAATTTTTTTTACATTATACATATTTTCCTGTCCGCTGTCAGAGCGATTCATCTTGATAGGCAATTCACACTTTCAAAATATCTTCTTGATTATTGCAAATTCCAGAAAATATTTCCTAACATCATCTTGTGTACTTCCCTCCTCAGAAATCTCTTCTGATTACTGCGACATCGCGCCTGCTTCCGCAATCTGCGTCTCCCTTCACTATGGCTACAAGAGGACGTCAGCAGGGGTACAGGCTGCTGACTAATATTTTTATATAATAAAAGAGGACGTCAGCAGGGATACAGGCTGCTGACTAATATTTTTATATAATAAAAGAGGACGTCAGCAGGGATAGAGGCTGCTGACTAATATTTTTATATAATAAAAGAGGACGTCAACAGGGATAGAGGCTGCTGACTAATATTTTTATATAATAAAAGAGGACGTAAGTAGAGATACAGGCTGCTGACTAATATTTTTTATATAATAAAAGAGGACGTCAGCAGGGATACAGGCTGCTAACTAATATTTTTAAATAATAAAAGAGGACGTAAGTAGAGATACAGGCTGCTGACTAATATTTTTTATATAATAGAAGAGGACGTCAGTAGAGATACAGGCTGCTGACTAATATTTTTATATAATAAAAAAGGACGTCAGCAGGAATACAGGCTGCTGACTAATATTTTTATATAATAAAAGAGGACGTCAGCTGGGATGCAGGCTGCTGACTAATATTTTTATATAATAAAAGAGGACGTCAGCAGGAATGCAGGCTGCTGACTAATATTTTTTATATAATAAAAGAGGACGTCAGCAGGGATACAGGCTGCTAACTAATATTTTTATATAATATAAGAGGACGTCAGTAGAGATACAGGCAGCTGAATAAATTTTTTATCAGCTAGAATAAGACGTCAGCTGAGACACAGCCTGCCGACATGAATGTTTTTTTACTCAGTCCAGCAGGCTGGCGCACTCTGCCCGACGGCCTTCACGCTAAAACGCACCTTCCAGCAACTGCCAATTTCTCTCAACTGCGCAGAACTTTCTGGCCCTGAACTGGAAAATTTTTAGCCCAATTAGATATTTTTATTGACGCGTCTCGAGGCGAGTGCTAGCCTCACAGTTCAAGAATATACCGGCATTTTGTAGTCGCAAATAAATGCTGTCGAATTCTATTGGAAACTTTAAATAAATCTGAAAGAAAATAGAGACAGCAATGGTATCAACTTTTTCTTATAATATCGAATTAAAGTAATTATTTTATTTAAAATTCGCAATAATTGACATAACTTTAAAGGGACGGCAAAGTTTTTATGAGACTCATATGCAGCACGGCGGTCAAATCGTTCAGACTACATTAATTCAAATCCTTCAGACTACTACTTTCGTCAGCTATCCACATCAATTAACTCACACTTCCCATCCTTTACTCCACCTCATCAGCTATCCACATCAGTTACCTCACACTTCCCACCCTTTACTCCACCTCATCAGCTATCCACATCAGTTACCTCACACTTTCCACCCTTTACTCCACCTCATCACTTATCTAGCGAAGTTCACCCACCCATATTCCACCATCGCTTCGCCCCTCAAGGTCTGTTCCAACTTGCCGTGATTGCAATCAAGGCAGACGTAGACCATGCGGGCAGTTTCGTTCCTCCGTAAAAAGAAAAGAAACTATTTTTTAGCGCCAATCGCAGCGCCGAGAAAAAGTCCAACAATCTTTGGTATTTTATTTCAACTCCGGTGAAATACTTTAGTAATTTTCAAGCTGAGGCAGTTTTGCTACAGCCGAAACTTTCGTGAAAATTACGGTATTTTGTGAGCTGGAGCTCGGTTCAGAACTGCCAGAAACATTCTCGATTTGTTACATCTTGTTTTGGTTTGCGACATGATGCTATAATTTCCGCAGACATGAAAATATTTCACATCATAGATTTCAGAAAGAATTTATTTCCTTGATAAAAACGAAAAATACATCAATATGGTTCCTAAATTGGTGTATTTGGTGTTGTGAGCTTTCTTTGAAATTATGATATTCAAATATTTTGTGTTGTAGATAAACAGCAAAATTCGCTCTCATATCCGTAACTAAGATATTAATTAATGTGTGAATGATGTGGCTAAAAAATAATTTGCAATTTGTATACGTAATTTCGTAACCGTCTTATTGTTATAAGCTAAAAGTTATACTCACAGGACTAAGAAATATAGCGATGTGTGCGTGCAACCCGGACTTAAAATCCTGAATGTTCAACAGTATAAAAGCGAGTGAAAATTTAAAATCGTATGGTTGAGAGGAGTGCTTTAGACGTTGAAGAGGCAATCCCTCCTCTGGCTTAGCGAAACCAAAAGTTAAGATCAAACAATAAAAATGTGGTCCGGTCTAATAGCCTATCCTTGTTAATAGCCTGCCCGCGCATGAGACGTGGATCAAGAATTTATAGTTGATCTATTACCGTAACCTAGGGTTGTTCATGTGCATGCAAATTGATTATATTGAACTATGTGAAGTTGACGAAGGAATAATAGTCGACCATTAACTGTAATGTAAGGTTTTCAGGCAAATGAATCATAATGAAGTGAGTTAATTTGAAAAAAATAGTATTTGATCTTTATCGTAACCTAATGTTGTTCATGCAAGTTGATTATAGTGGAGGTTGTGAAGTTAAGGAAGGATTAAATGCTGATCTATTACTACGGTTTCAGGTTGACCAATTTCCTTAATTACTGTAATTAAAGTTTTTTTCATGCATATGAATTATAGGGATGGTTTGGAATATAGCTGTCAATGTACTACATAGATTTTAATTTTAGTTCAACCATTTCAAGGACTGCGCTCATCTGGTTCAATTATACACCGAAGTTACGAATTCTATATAAATAATAATTATTTATAATTATAAATAATAATAATTAAAAAATTAGATTGCCCATCCAAGTGACGCTAATTTTCTCTAACCAAAATGTAAACAAACTCCTAATTAGTTTTAGAGTGTTTCTTTCATGTAATACTGTGTTATCAATCACTATTCTATAATTAAAAATTAAAATATAGGATATAAAATATAAAAAAATGCAATTTTAAATAAAAATTTATGTTAAATGTACGGCGGCAAATGCTTCAAGAAGAAACTTTACCTCGTCGTTAAATATTTCACACCTTGCAATCCGAAATCAAATAAAAATAAATCTGGAAAGCAAAGAACCACTAAACGAAAATATTTGCTATCGTTTTAAAAAATAGTAAAATTAACAGTAAAAAATTAATCGTGAATGAAGAAGGACGTAAAGAAAAAATTAGACGAGTATACAGTTTTTACCTCTTTGTAAAATGCAATACAATTCTCAATAAAAAAATCCAATTTGAACGAATTGAGTGCGCGAGAAAAAATTTGAAAAGATATTTTCCGGCTTCGTTAAATTCATAAAAATCAACAATACAAATCAAATATCCGTAAATAAGGAACGCGACGCAAATATTTCTCTGCGTTTGACATTGCTCGATGCAAATTCCAGCGTCTCCGCATCCTGAAAACATGGCAGTTTTTCGCTGGCGCGGCTCAGCGACAAGCGAAGCAAATGCCTTACGACAGCGACATATCAATTGAGTTTGTTGTTGTGAATGCGTTGAGGCGGCGTCTCAAGAGGCGTGCTGAAATATCTTGTGGTTACAGCAGCGATGACATCAACACAGCTTGAATAAATGCTGAGTCGTGAAGGAACTGCTTTATAGGGAGGGTGACATGTGGAACCTGAGACTCTTGAGGCTTGAATACGAAATTACAACTTCATTATTGATGATAATGTAATTTTTTTATTTCATCGGAAACTGCGTTACATGTGCAAGGATTTCTTTTACCACAGAACAATGGATGGAGATGTGAATTTATTTCATTTTACATGGATTCCCTTTGCCACAGAAGAATGGGAATTTTTTTGAGGAAACAACAATGCTCTATTTCCAACGAAATTTCCCAGAAAATCGCATGTTATATATTCTTTTTATTTATTCGACAGAGCTTCTTGGGAAGCCGGGTTCTTGCTGAAAGTTTCGATAAGCGTATCGAGGCTCACGATCAATAAATTATTGCCCCCCAAGGATGCTAAAGTTACCCTTAAAAGCACCTCCCGGAAAACTTGATAAAGGTCGATGAGCGATAAATTCTTCCAAGGTTTCTATCGCTGAGATCGGCAATAAAACGTCGTTGTGCTCCGAGAAAAACTGCCTCGACTCGTCAGCACAATGCGTTTGTTAGCACCGACGCCTGTTTTGACAGGGATACTTCTTTACATTTGGGGACAAACAACAGAAATTTAAAATTAAAACACATAAGTCAAAAAATACTTCAAGGGAATTCAAAATTATTATCAATTATCCGCCATCATTGTTGATAGAATTGCCTCACGATTAGATTGATATTTTAAGCCCCTTGAAAAAGTCAATAGAAAAGAGTGGTTCCTAACAAACATAACTTCAATGGACAAGTTTACTTTTCGCATATATACTATTAATTTCAAGTCAATGACATAGTAAATTTCACAATTCAAAAACTTGTACCTAAATTGGATTATTCGAGTAGGTAATATCCTAGAGGACCAAAAAACGTTTTAAAATTAAAATTTTGAAAAATAAAATGATTACATAGGACGTTTTTCACACTGATTGATTGCAATGATTGATCGAATTGAATTGTGAAAACTTTTTTTCAATCATTGATTACAAAAGTTTCTCACACTGATGTCAATTTTCAATAAAAATTAATAATTCACATTCATGCGATCTTTCGAATGTCTATTAATTTCGGCTACTAGAAAAAAAATTTTAATTCAAACCATATGGCTACAGTCTTATACTAAGAAATATATTTGACAACATGTGTTTTCCGCAAAATGAACGTAGGTACAAAGCGTTACAAATTTACGGTACTGACCAGACCTTTTACACACAATTGTCCTTCATCAAAACTCATCTTCAACAAAGCTGCTCGCTATGTCGTGCCATTGGAGCTTCCATTTAGAAGTATTGTAAACAAAGTAACAAAACTCTTGAACTATACAGCTA
Source organism: Hyalella azteca (assembly GCF_000764305.2). Taxonomy (NCBI): domain Eukaryota; kingdom Metazoa; phylum Arthropoda; class Malacostraca; order Amphipoda; family Hyalellidae; genus Hyalella; species Hyalella azteca. The sequence goes on along the minus strand of NW_025942036.1, from coordinate 129,697 downwards.
TATTTGCGATGCTCGCATCTCCGAGCAGCGTAAACACGATAATTTCTTGCCTGCAACGAAGCACGTAGCGACATACAGTGAAAATAGGGCAGCACTTCAGAGGGGCAGTTGCATTTAATGTGAAGAGTGGTACTTCGTTATTTGCATCTAATGTAGAGAGCGGTACTTCGTTACTTGCATCTAATGTAGAGAGTGGTACTTCGTTATTTGCGTCTAATGTAGAGAGCGGTACTTCGTTATTTGCGTCTAATGTAGAGAGTGGCACTTCGTTATTTGCGTCTAATGTAGAGAGTACTTCAATATTTGCGTCTAATGTAGAGAGCGGCACTTCAATATTTGCGTCTAATGTAGAGAGTGGCACTTCAATATTTGCGTCTAATGTAGAGAGTGGCACTTCGTTATTTGCATCTAATGTAGAGAGTGGCACTTCGTTATTTTCATCTAATGTAGAAAGTGGCACTTCGTTATTTGCATCTAATGTAGAGAGCGGCACTTCAATATTTGCGTCTAAGGTAGAGAGTGACACTTCTTAATTTGAATCTTCTACCTGAATAGTTGCAGTATTCATGAGCTATAACGGAATGATATTAGATTCTTCACGGAAAGATAAAGCTTGCTAACACTTATGGGACAAATCATCGGCATATTTTTATTCGTTCAATCACGAAATGCTCCTCAATTCAACAAAGTTATTTAAATGAATGGTAGCACTGACACATATGGGTATAACAAATATATGACACGAAAATATACCTTAATTTTATCTTTATCATGGGAACGTCATGAATCCAAGTTGGTGAAAGAATTAGGATAAAGGAATATGCATTTTTTATAAATGGTTTCAAGTCTTGTGAATCAATGAGCTGACATTCGCTCATGGAATGACATTTATATGATTTGCACTCACAGCAGGGCGCACTTCCTTCTTATGTTACCAGGATGTCTGCGTTGTGTCGCGATCTCATGAGCTATTGTCAAGCTTACAGCAAATCGGAAGGCTCAACGAAAGCGATGCGAAACTGCAGGCATTTATACCAAGTATAGATAATGACGTTCACTGCTGCGACGGCCGCCTGTCTCCCGTGCTGCGGCCGTCGATGTTCATGCTAACAAGATTGGGCAAGCGGTGCGGGCATTGGGATTGGAGACAAAGTGATATTGTCCTCGCAAAATGGCTGTGTCAATAAGCAGCATTAGCGACCGGGATGCGACAAATGGACATGTTGAGCACGAGCTGCCATCCGAGCACCTGCGTCGCGGTATTTCTCGAATTTCTGGTGGAATCTCTTTGTAAGAAATTTTCGTCACGAGGGCTTAAAGCTTTACTAAAGTGGAGGTATTAATGGTTTAATAATTAACTGTAGATTACATACACGTTCTTGGACTTTAAAATTGAATTTCAGATCATAGCCATAGATAGATTTGCATTTCTATACCAATAAAGCTTGGCAATATTAAATAAAATTTCTCAAAATAGCTGAAAAGCGTTCATAACAGACATGTCTCATAAGCATTCCAAAGCATTCATCTAGAAAAACGTCGAGAATAACAAATTTCCAGCTCCAAATCTTAAGTAAATGCCACGCAATGCAAATGCCGCTGGGATCTCGAGTGTCCAAGAGAAGCCAAGAGCGATGGCGAAAGTCCGTAGAGTTTGTCGGTAAGCCTTGCCAGCAAGACTTTCAACTTGACGAGACTTTAGCCTCGAGCAAGTTACTTTGATGTGTCTAACGCAAGTTCTCCAATCCCAGCAAAGCCCTTCACTGTTATGGGGTGCTTGCCGCTCTTATTGCAAGGCACATGCGCCTCAACAAATGCAAATAATATAGCCCCTTTTTTCCTAATATTATGTCTTCCTTTACGGATCGTAACTTGCATTAGGGATTAATTTACGGGAAATATCGAGGATCATTTAAATGTTTATTGCTACGCGCAATCTGGTTTCGTCGATGTTACGGAGTTTTTAATATGGTTGGGCACGTGCCAAAGCGTTGGGATGTAAAGAAATATTTTTCAAGACATTCAAGATGAAATTATACTAAGAAGCATAACATTTTTTGACTTTCAAATTTTTTCTAACAGTTCAGGGAATAATACAGCTTAGCTCAGGACACAAGATACCTTTGGCTCAAATATAATTTATGAATCAAAATTTAAAAACAGGATATTTTACAGTGGCCCGAAGTGTACACCTGGTATTTCAGGTGTAGCTTTATTACAATGAAAACGGTAGGAGTTCTTCGTAGACGATTTTTACCCAAGGGATATAAGCAACAATCTTTGTTCGTAAAACTCGACCCTTAGATTCATCGACCAGAATCGCTGGTCAAGTTCCACAAAGAAATACTGGTAAAAATCCGCTCTATCTTCATCAGCCCGCGTGCCTCCGGCTGAGCTTTAGAGTTCAAAAGGGAAAACTATTTTACTTATTTCTTTTCTTTTTGTTCTCGAACAAAGTGATCTCAAACTCGCACTCGTGTTTCAGTCGAACCGCGCACTATACAGGCAGGTTAAATTTACTGGAAAAAAATGATGAGTGGCACTTGGAACCATTCACTTCTCAATAGGCCTCTCAACAGAAAGTAAATTAAAAATAAGCTACCATATTATCGGTGAATTTAATAGTTTGATATTCAGCCGAAAACCGTCTATATGGTGTAATTCAGCGTTCTTTTTCATCTAGGGTAATCGTTTAGAGTTCGTAGGCCTTCAGGTATTCATTTGAGTTAATCTGTTAATCAGATACGAAATTTTAATTACTGGCTAATTGATGAGACAGCGATTGATTCAATCTTCAATCACGTATGAGAATTTTTTCTTGTCAATTAGGCAAACGATGATCCTCTTCCGGATCCTGCCAAGTTTGCTAAAAGTTCATTTATCCGAGCGAAATTGACACAGTAACACGGCTGGCACCATCTCATCACGCTGAGTGGACCAAATCTAAAGATAGCGTGCGCTATCGCGGTCATCAGCGTGTTCGTCGGGGAGTTTTTTTTCCTTAATGGACCCATTTAGGCCCGAGGCTACGACGCATCTATCATACGTTAGTAGTTTCCTATTCGTTCAGTAAGGGTGTGGCCAAGCGTTAGGCGTTCGTTAAGTGCCTCTTTGTTTTAGCTTACGCTCATAAATGATTTCATTTGAGTTCTAAATCGTTTAAATATAACTTATTTGAAAATTAACTACTTCAAATATAAACTACTAAACTTCACACGATTTTTATTTTAACTTTTTAACCTATTAAGAACCATAAATTTTGGTCAAGATTTTTTCCAAAATCCTGTGAGGAATTTCCACAAGCCGACTCATTTCCTCGTCAAAAATCTAGTCAAACTTACGATCAGAATTCAAAAATTTATCAAACACTCTAAGCTGACATTGAAATTAAAATTCATATTTGTAATCAGAAACGATTGACAAATTAATTAAATTATTAATTTTATATCTTCATTTATATTTATAACTAAATTATTCAATAAATATATTGATCATTAATCATTATAATCATTGTAATAAAATTATAATGATTAAAAATAAACTGCAATCATGTGTATTTCCTGTACCTCAATGGCCCTTGCATCAGAGCCTCCAGGCGCACAACCAACAAAAACTTGTACAATAAAAAATCAAGAAGCCAAAGCACTGGAATTTAGACGCATTTTTTAGCTGTGTTAGCTGAGACGTCGCAATTAGCGTTCAAACGACGGGAAAACTCGGTACTGGAAAATACTCTCGATTTTTTTTAGGGAGAAGAAAGGACTGAATAGCTTCTTTTATCTGTTTTACGGCAAAGCCAGAATACCTGAGAAAAATGTGTCTTGCATCAGATACAATCAAAATTCGGCCATAGCACGGCCGTAAATAATGAGCCATAGCTTCACAAATATTTTTAATTAATTTCGCAAAGTTTTATATTATTAATTTATTTTCCGAATATGTGCTCATCCAAGTAATCACAAAGAAAAACCTGCAAATAAGGAGCCTCGTCATAAATTGACAACATTCCAGAAAATTGTATTATATTGAATATTGAAAAATTGTCGATATTTCGTTCATCTGTGCTCACTAAAATCGAATAAAACAAGATGCATTGTTAACAAGATGCAAAATTACTGTAAATGTGAAAACTGCACTTGATATCTCTTTCGTGTAAAACGGAGATTTCGAACCATGTAGTTATTATTTCTCCAATTAGTATATAACTAAGTGATCACAGAGCAGTAGCTCTGGGAGCCAACTACTTTATTTTACATACATGGCATTAGCAGCGACATCAAGTCGGTAAAATTTAGTTCTTACACAAATAACGTCCACAGAAAAGGCTTAAATGAATTTGAATTTTATTAGAGCGAAGTCTTTCAGCCAACTCTTGAATTCAACAAGACTTGCCTACAAAGTTCCACTCGAAAACAAAGAGAAAGGTCAAGACGTGAGTGGAATATTTAATATATTATCGCGATCTTCCGATATCTTATTCTTATCTGACGAGATTCGTTATTATTAAAGTAGAATATTATAGCGATATAGAACCTTGTAACTGTTCTGTAATATTGGTATATGATTGTCGATTTAGAACTTTTTATTATTCAGGTATATTTTTATCATTGAGAACTTTACATTACTAAAAAATCTAGGGTAGTAAGCCTTGATTGAGGCATCACGTTTCCAATAATAATCGTGCAAAACTGAAATATCGAAGCATATAGTTATTTTATCTCCAATTAATATATAAAAAATGGTCATGGAGCAGTAGCTCTAGGAGTCAATTACTTTATTACATGGCATTAGCAGCGACATCAAGTCGATGAAATTTAGTCAATTACATTTTTCGCGCCTAACATTAATTCGCATTAATTTTTTATCCAGAAAATTGGGTATTTAGTTCTGCAGAACTAAATACCCTTACTTAGTTCTTACTTAGTTCTTCAAAACTAAGTACTAACTAAATTTTATCGACAACATATCGACTTGATGTCGCTGCTAATTCTGGATAAAAAATTAAGAAAGCGATATCGATTAATTGGAGATATAATAACTACATGCTTCGACATTACAGTTTTGCACGAAAGAGATATCAACTACAGTTTTTACATTTAATTTTATTCTAACAATACATCTTGTTTTATTCGTTTTTAGTGAGCACAGATGAACGAACTATCGACAATGGGAGTTTTTGAAACTTAATACGAATTGATGTTAGGGAGCGATAAATGTAATTTAAACGTGTAACTGGAAATAATTTTATCGCAGAAAGCAAACCAACGGTTTCGAAAACCCTTTTGTTTTGGAATATGATTCGCTTCATAAATCCTTGATTAAATTAAAATATTAACTCGAATTCAGTTCAACAATATCAAACTTGACAATCCAGAAGAATGAATGTCCTAGCTGAAATTGGTTGCAACTTGATGCAATGGGGAATTTTATTAGATTACTCAGCAGTATATCTCGTAAACCGCAGAGCTTACAGCGGCTCGAGACAAAACATAGCACTCGACGAGCTCTGTATTGGAAAAGTTTGCAGAGGGAACTTCCAGCACGATATATTGAAGTCCACGGAAGCTACTCTTCAAACTTCAAAGACTCGAAAATATTCATGATCCAAAATTGCGTTGACATGAACAGCAATAAAAATACACGGATGCCTTGGTCGATATGGGAGAGAACGTATACTGAAGTTAGGAAAAAGTTTTCACAAACAATGAAATAGTGCACTTCAGCATATTTCCTTAATTAATACCTCGAAATGCATCAATGACAAAATTGCCATCTGCATTACCTATTAATTAGAATGAACATTTTATTAGAATCGTCTTTATTTCAAATTTTTCTTGAACATTATAGAGATGGACGCCTTATTTCGCTTTTGTAATTCAATTTCTGTTATTCTTTAAGAGTTTTCTATAGAATTACTGGGAAACTTAATAAGATAATTTTGTTCACATCTTCAACAAGGTTATCTTTTCATCTCAAAACTGTGATTTTTATTCCATACTCTTCCATTGTACGTACTAAATCAAAATTTCAGAACACACATTTTTTCAGCCTTAATTTATTGATGAAAGGCTTCATTTGTAAGTTTTTGGAAATGTTTAAATTTTAAAGTTGTTAATGATCAAACCCTTTCCAGTTTTACTCTTCCGATTAATATTCTTGTCTTAGCTTTATTCTTATCATGTTCATCAAGATACCAAAGGGATGAGGAACTTATTAATTCATCAGATATCCAAGTTTTCTTCAACTTATCATTCAACTTTTAAGGAAATTTCTTTGTAATTTTCGCAAGCAACATTTATGTCAAGCTTGTGTTGTTTGTATTGTATCGGAAGGTACGTTTCAATTCCACTAATATTTAATCAGATTTTCTGTATTTGCTTCTTTTCCAACTCAACTGTAACTTCGTGGGTAGCAACACACTATAAAATCAGATTAAGTTGTCTCACATAATTTGTAGTAGTTATTGGCACTTTTAGAAATTTTTAAAAACATATTTTATAATGATAAGTAAAAGTTCACTTTCAGGACACATATACGTATTTAAAAAATCGTGATTTTTCTCAACAGTTTATCCATTAAAATTTTCTGAATGATAATACTGATATAATAAATAAACGATAATACTGATAAACTATATAAATACTAATAATTATATAATGATTCAAAATTAATTAACTCTTCTTTAATTTGATCATTTTCTGAAATAATATTCACAGAATATTGGTTAACAACTGCATTGCTAAGGTAACATCTTTGACAATGACCATACTTTAACTTAAAATCCCGAATAAACTAAAAAATTATTTTTTCGTGAATAAATATAATATATTAAATAATATGATATTATTATTTAATTTTATATTTATATATAATAATATATAAATATAATATTTATTTATAATAATATTATTAAATATATAATATTATTTCTTTTAAAAAATTGCCCACCGTCCTACACTGCAGGCGCTCCGATTCACTCAAAACTCACACAAAAGATCAATAAGGCCCCAGACGTGCATTTCAATAGAAGTTCTGCCCCGCATAACTTGTAGGCTTTTCGTTGGGACTCCGAAGCAGGCGTCGGGAATTGCTGGTAACTTTAACCGTAAACATCGACCAGGGAGAGCTCGCCGCAAACACGCTTCTAACACCAAAACTAATCGCGAACACGCAGCGCTACCGCAGTCCCAGAATGCGGGTCTTGGCCCAGAACACAAGCATGGGCACAGAATGCAGTCCCTTTAGCAGAACACAGTCTTTGGTCAAGAACGTAGGCCTTGTCCCAGAGCGCTGTTCTTGGCCCAGAACGCGGTTCCTTTAAAAGAACGCAGTCATTTGCACCAAAACGCATGCTGGCCTTGGCACAGAACGCAGGCCTTGACAAAAACTCATTACTTGGTCCAGAATGCAGGCTTTGGCTCAAGACTCAGATTTTGGCCCAGAGCGCTGTTCTTGGCTCAGAACTCAGTCCTTGGCCCAGAACGCTGTTCTTGGCTCAGAACGCAGTCCCAGGCACAGAAATCACGGCGGACAGTGAGTAAAACAATCTAAATATAGATGTCAATTGAATATCTGATGAGTTGGAGTAGATACTGCTTTCCTAGCACTTGAAATATTTTTCCACATTCAAGACTTGTTGATAAATACATATTTCTAATTGAATGTTTGTGAATACCAAAAGAACGATCTGATCACAGTTTATTATTTGTCCCAGAATAACTGCAAAGCTAAATTAATTTTATTTTGAGACATCAAAGCTTGGTTTTCTCATTTTGTATAAATTTTCTGACAGTGAAATGAACTTGACAATAGGAAATTGACCAACTTTAACGCCGTTGCTACGTAGCCTGAAATCGTTTTTTTTTTACAAAAGAAAACTTAAAAACGGAAAATTTCTTTAGCAAAATTGAGACCTCCAGTGTTCTGGACTTTGATAAGAAGTTCGGCGGTCGCTTCTCAGTCGTAATGGAAGCTTTAAGTTTGGTCGTCCGCGGTTGCGATCGATGGCCCGAGTTTTGTCTGCGAGCTTCTTAATTGTTTTGAAATCCTCCAAATCGCGCGCCCGTTGCCGCTAATGAAGCCGAGATGTCGACGGCATTTAGGTTTTTTTCGTTTTGAAGCCGCCTTTCAAGACAAATATTTTCGTCGCAGATGCAAAGGTCTTCCACGGTACTTTACGCAATGAATATTTTTCTTTAACTTTCGAAAGATTCCGTGAATCCATGAAATATTCCACAGAATCCACTATTATCGTAAAATTTAATGGGAAAAATGTCTGTTTAAGAAAGTGTAGTAAATTTTTGTATCGAGTTAGTATATTTCTAAAGATTTGTCTTAGAAACCTAAACTTTGAACTTCGCTATACCTTCCAATGATGCATTGAATATCCTTCCTCAAATCAAATCCTCACAGATAAAAATAAATTAACCGAGCTTACTAAAACTCTCTGCATTTAAAATCTAAGATTGAAAGATTTCTAAAGAATCTTCTCGAAATAAGATCTGGTCGAGCTTCATACGTAAATTATTCAGACCCTTAAAGCCATATATTTGCAGAATGAATTCTGGAGGCTTCCTGTTGCAGATATTCAAGCTGCATTCATCATGAGACCTCCGGATTTGGTTTTTAAAAATGGACTTGAATTCCTTAAATTTTTTAAAGAGTATATACCAAGCAATGAAATACGAGCTTTTTCCACAGGACTGAGCTTTTATGACTGCTGAAGAAATAGTTCGTACATACAGCAATACGGAGGAAAAGAATATCCTTGTACGGAAATTGTATTTCTGCAACGGTCATTTACTTCTGCGATGCAAGGTATGATTTTGGAAAATATTTCCAAAATAAAAATAAAGAAGATTTATTGGGCATATGTTAATTTAAGGAAGAATTAAAATATTTTATCATGAGTACGGAACTGAAACAATATTTTAAAATAAAGTTTTCACTGAGGCATGTACAGTACTTCCGTTTGTTTTCAATTTATCCTTTTGAATAGAAGAGATCAGTGCCGAGCCAATTAATTGGATTAACATTTCACTACCCTGAGTAACCTCTATTAATATGATTACTGGTGTTTCTCTGTAGACTACAAGAACATGCTTAATATTTTATCAACTTAGTTACTTTTTCACGATTTACTTGGTATCCCGATTTATCGTGTTTAATCGGAATACTCCTCATATTATTTCTGCCAATATGAATTGTATGATAAATCCCACTCGTATTAGACACTAATCCTGTTTCTTCTTTAAGCGGCTCAGACGTGATGTTTATACTGCAGGACATTTCTGATGTTGGTTGCTGGAATATGCCGGAGTGATGCCACTAGACCCGCACGAGTTTGACAGCTCTACTTTAAGTTGACCTTTACACTGCACAACGAACGTCTCTTATCATCATCAATTGTGCGGAAGATCAAACGGTAAACTTGATTCCTATTTTGCTCAACTAAGATGATAATGTTAGTGCAACTTTAAACTGAAAAAATTAGGGATTGAGGGAAGCTCACATGCAGCGTTTTCGTACGATCTCCCGATAATGTACGTTAAATTTGGAAATTTTGCTGACAGGTAATTTATGTTTTTTATTAGTTTGTGCAGATCAAAAGCTAAATTAATGAATTATTATTTATAAGCAGGCTATTTCTTGTTTTTGCAGTATTCGTCATTTTTTATTACTGGAAAAACGAGTTAAAAAAACTTCCTTTCATTATTTTTTCAATTTACGTAAGAGTTACACATTAATTAATTAGAACACACCATTCATTTATTATAAATTCCAGTATTCAATATACAGTTCAAAAGGGTGTCAGAATTTAGAAAGAGTCTCCCGGGCCGGGATCCTATAGGTTGTCTCTAGAACAGCAATCAAATAAATAAAATAAAGGAATGGTAATATACAAAGAAGTATAATAAACATATAATAATTTAAAACTAGCAATGATATAACTAACCTAAATTTTATATACACAATGGGTTCACTTTTAATCAATTTATTCAATACGCTCTATCACCTCTGGCCTTATTATTTCATCTAAATTTTCTGCCAACCTGCCACATAATTGGAAAACTTCAAAAATAAACTTGAATTCTACCTTCCTTGCTATCAGTTGAGTATGAAAATTTTGTAAATGAGTTAATTCTGCACGTAATGGCATGCAGCTGCAAGAAAGTTACATTTTTTCATTCATAAGCGAATGAAATGTAAACCTTCAATTTATTTGAAGTGACGGAAGCGTCCCTGAAATCAGCATTCAACATTATTTAGACCCAGGAAAAAATATTATTCAGGGGAAAAAGAGTAACGTTTATATAATATTTGGTACTGGTAAAAAATATCATTTTAAAGTTCGTTATATGGCTAGAACATCATGGAAAATAAAATATTCATCTCGTTATCTGCCGTTTTTGCAAGGAAAATGAAAATCTCACAAATATTTTTCGTAAAAAATGTGCAGCCGTACAAATAAAATTGACGCGCGTCAGATGTGGCTTTGAGACAATCCAATTAGGCGTGCCCGCTGCAAAAGAATTGACCAAAGAATTACAGTTGCCGCAAGAATTGTCATTTCTCTAGCCTTACTTTCGCTTAAGTTGCATTCAGAAATTTGAAAAGCCATTAGTATCCTTTTAGAAATAATTAATTTTTATAATAATTGATAAATAAAAATGAGTGCTCATAATTTCTTACCTGGCGTATTTAGCTGTTCATTTAAATCCAATTTTAACCCACCCTTTTCTAATTAAGTTAAATTTGATATTTCAAACTCGTCGAAACGTTTAAAGTTCATTCTTCTTTCGGTTCCCTCTTTTCACCTGAGAAATCTTAAGCTTCTATTCCTTAGGTCCAAGAAGTTGTCACGAAGGAAGCTTGTTAAGCGCAGCTTCAGAACTTTTCGCACTCAATTTTCAAGCTCAAATTTAACAAGTTTAAGGATTTCAGTTTCTAAACTTGGCTCGTCGTTACGAGATTCTTTGCGAAAAGCGTCACCGGGAGAATTGACGGTTTCGTCAGCAGCAATTCGTAAGTTGAGCGATCAGTATGACAAAATTGTTCGTTATATCTTAAGCGAGTTACATCTTAAAACGCAATTTTTACCATTTCTAATCAATTTCCTGCTTTTCTTCCACTGGAGTATTTCATCCGTTAGTGATTGTGAAATCCTTTTCAATGATAAAATATGTGTGAAAATGTCAGACGTTGAGATGACCGACGAATTCTACCAAGACCGTCTGTTACTTTACTTACTACATGTACGTTATTGCGTAATCAAGCTTGTTAAATCTTACTTCAGAAATTCACTATTGAATTCTTAATCTATTGAAAAATTATTGGGATTGATGGTTTCCCAAATAATGCGCTTTATAATATAGTATATGTAATAAAATAGCATGATAATATAGTATATGTAATACGCATAATAATATGATGATAATATAATATCCGCATAATGATGAAATACAATGAAATGAACAATGAATGAAATGTACAAGAAGGCAAATAAATTTTGCACGATATAATAGCGGACTTTTCATTAAAAAAACGCACTGCTAAGTTTTAACACCACTTAATCAACTATTTAATTTAGTAAGTGGTTTTCCACGATAGGTTTCTCCCGGAAATACTTTAAATTACTTTTTATTTGCTCGGAACTGCCAACAAATGAGGAGCAATCAATAAACGGCTCATTCAAAAAACTTTGGTCGTGAAAAGTTTTAAAGTACCTTGTCGAAGTTGGCAATTTATGTTTTAGAGCTCTCATTGAGAGTCTTGAGCGCGATATCCCTTCTCAATTCTTATTTTAAATCGGGAGGCAATCTAGGAAATTGAAGTCGCTTTGAAGTGGTAAAGATTTCGATATCAAAGCCAGTTGAATGTCTGCCAAACGCCGTGCCAAAACTGTTACCGCCATTCACAGCCTTCGAAGTCTTATTGTTATTCTAGCCCCACAGCAAAGTGGAGTACCTTTGGCTTCTCTGCTCCCTAAAGTGATTTGCTCAGTTTGGCCAGTCATGCAATATTGAATACCTTGCTGGTTCCTAAATAGAATGTGTTCTAGCCACTATAAAGTATAAATACTGTTAGTTAGGAGTCCCTAACCTACATCCCCGGGGCCACATCGGACCCAGGACAGCGGCCAGTTTATTTTGTAAGACATTCTATGACATCACCTTGATGCTCATACCGAGCCGCGTTTTACTGACGTTAAGCATGAGATCAGATTAGATTCAGCTTCGATTTTTGTAGATAGTTGGGCTGCGCATGAGCTACAATTTGATAATTTCTCTATATCAGATTCCCGCAAAATAGCCTTAATTCAAAGATTTTAAACTTTAAAACAGGGTAATTCACATTCTAATCCGCATTTCAAGACAGGTAAATCCGTACCAATCACTGCACACATCAAAGTAAAAGCAGATTTCAGTCAGCGGGCTAACTCAACAAAATGAGACTGCCCGTTCATAAGTGACCACCATTGCAAATACTTGTGTTATATGCTACGTATTAAGTAACGTACTCCCACAAGTCAGCGTGCTAGAAAGCTTTCCCAGAATTTGCTGTTCTTTGCGGTTTCAGCTCAGAAACCGCTTCTCCAGGCGTAGCCAGACATAATATTAAAAATTCTTGAGAACTTCCTTTGCTGAACTTCAAGTACGCAAAAGTTAAGGCTATTTTGAGCTAGTTAAAAAGTTCTCTATAGCAAGTCCCAGCTTTTTTATTGTGCATAAACTTGCAATACCAAAACCCCGTCAAAGCACCATAATTTTTTCCAAAATTTAATATAAGAAAGCCTATTCACTAACCATTGTCCGCATCTGCAACAAATTTATTATTCCGAAACTGAACCAGAGTCACCTGCGACCGCTCACAACCTCAAAATAACTTCGGCAGTAACACTTAAAATTAATGATGCAGAGAGACCGGCACTGTATCATGGCTGCCGAGCAGCGTTCCATTGAAAATGCTTCTATAATCCAACGCAGGCGATCAAGCGGAACAAATGACGTTCTCGCAGCTCCAATAAATGCTTCGGGCACTGACAAATATTACACGTTACGCTTCAATATGAGACGTATTTTCTGGGCAGGGGTGATCGTCCTAGGAAAAATTTCAGATTGCGTAACGCGGTTACAACGGAATTAATAGAAGCATCTATAAAACAAAATGTTTTGTGGTTACAGAATTCTACGTTTTCAAAGAGAAAGACATTTTTGTTACACGTAATTAATTTCTTGAATTTAACTGCTGAAAATCAAATATGTGTCTTTTGCTTCTCAAATTTCATGTGTCTTTTTATTGAAGCTACAAATATGGCGTCGTATTTATCTCTTTGCAAAACAATGTAGACATAAGTAGGCGATTCTAAATGGAGTTAATATAATTTATTTTCTAAGTTGCGTACTGGACATGAGTCTTTGGAGTTGGCTGCTCTAGTTAAATTTAAGAAACCCCCAAATAATTTTTAATTTTTTTTTTATAAAATGCGAGTGCATGTGTCACAGAGATATATATATGATCACAAATCTATTAGAATTGGTTTGAGGACTGAATTTCTGGGTCTATATTTGATTCTCCAACCCAGTCATCCAAAGACTTGAAATGGTTTTTTCTTCCGGCAACAGGAAGGATGGACGGGAGCGGCAGTTTTATCCCGGATTTTAATGTCAGGCTCTCAAAATTACGACCTCGGGGTCAAGAAACGTCGAGGTGAAGGCTTCCTGAAAAAACTGCGACAGGGCCTATTGATAGATCAACAAAACATTTTTAAATAAAAATGTTAGTCGGCGATGTCAGAGTTATCATCAAGGTGTTTGCCTAAACTTTTTATGGTCATCAGGAGGTCTGCCTAATGTTGATCAAATATTACGAATTGCATGGCTTTAGTTTTCATTCAATCAATAAGTTAACTGTATTTAAATTTTCATATAAATTTGGCATGTAAATAAATTGTATATTATGAACTTGCTTCGTTCTTATTAAAATCATGATTATGATGCTTCAGTGGATGCAGACAAAATTTCATGACAAGTGATTTGAATGTCTCCCCCAAAAGGTAATAAATTTCTACGGTTGAATACAGTACTTTCTATAATTTAATTGAAGCAAATTAAAATATTATGCTATATAAATGTCGTAAAAACTTGCCCCTTTTCTTAAAAAATAAGTTTCTTTTACAACCGGATATAGAAATTTTAAAAAATTAGAATAATTTACTGTGAAATACGTACAGAAGAGGAAACATTTACTGAACGACCAATAAAATCTCTTTGCAATTTAATTACAAATAAATTTTTGCCTTTCCAAAAGTGACACACAGTATTAAACGTTTGTTATTTATGCATTCTTTAAAATAATTTTGACGAACATGAAAGCAAAAACAGAACATCAAGTTAAGCGAACGAGAGTTAACGTGTGAATGATAGGATCAAAATTCGCATGAATACAGGAGTGTTTCTGCGGTACTTGCCACGAAGAGAACTTTTGTTGAAAAAAGTTGAAACGCATGATAAAATAACATTCTAATTCTAAGCGTAAGAGATTAAGTGCGATACGGCATCAGGAAACCTGGGGCCATACTTTCAAAACTCGCTAAGTGAACGTAAGTACTTACGCTCTATTTTCTTGTCTATAATTGGTGGATTTTGCTTGAAAGGCCGTCAATGATTGGCGGATGAACATACGATCTCTTAACTTTTTTTGAAAGTATGGGCCCTGATGCGATACGGCACCATTAAATAGATTCAGCACCGCATCAGAGACCTCTAAGGAGTTTGTTTGTAAAACGCAAGTTCCCGATTAAGTTCAAATTAATTAGCAAGTTAAACACACTATTAGATCCCAGCTCGGACATATACCGACTATAATTTGACTAGGGACTGCGATGATGCTGAGAACAAAAGACGATCGCCGAAAAATTTAATTCCTGCAAGTAATACGATGAATATTACCAAGCCGACTGCACATGAATGAAAATTAATGGAGTGAAAACTTAGTATGTTATAATTTTTATAATTTACTATTTTGAATGTTGCTTGTACTGTAACATATGTTTAAAAACTGACAAGCAAAAATATGGAGGCAAAATCATGCAGGAGCGTAAGATAAGGCCGCATGATGCGAAGAAAGAATTCAAGAGCTGCAAAATAAAAAATTAAATGAAATTACTTAACCAAAGTTTAATGCTGATTGCAGCAGGCATGATTAGAAATAAATGTATTTACATTGTGTTTTTCAATGGCACGCATTTAACACGCACTGGAATTCCAGCTAAAGAACGAGCGGCTGTAGCTGCCAAAAATCCTTACGAACATTTCCGTCTGGCCCTGGCACTCAGCCAACGCTGGCACTGGCAGCTGCGGGAAGTGGAATCTTATGTACCTAAGAATACGCCACTCCCTACACTCTGTATGCGGCATCTTCTAGGGAACCTAATGTATTGTAATTTACAAGCTTGTATTTATATTAAATTTTGATGTATTCATTGTTTTTACTTTCATTGCACCTCTTTTTACCATTTCACTTCTCAGCTTCTTTCATCTCCGACGAAACTCTCGATGTTAACATTGATTGATTATTTCATATATATGGTTATATGCAGATAAGATGGAACTTATTCAGCAACTACTTGAATCGTGAGTTTTCTTGTGCCTTTTTGAAAATTCCTGTTAAATAATTAATTTTTTTACCTAAATTTGGTTTGGAACACTTGCAGTGCTTGGAAAAATCACAGCAGCACCGGACTACTAGTGCACTCTCCAACACATGAAATAGTGAACGTATTTATTAATAATATTCCGGCTTTTTGTAGGAGCGCTGTTGAGTCTCTCAACCTGAACGCCTCACAAAGATTTATTGACGTCGAATTGCCACGCACAGAGATTTTTATACGATTTTTAGCACGTCAAAAAACTAGACGATTTTTAATGCAGAGATAGAAATATACCATTTTCAGTGCAGAGATAAAAACCTATCATTTTAAATGCAAAATATAATTAGATGATGCTTAGCCAAAGTAAAACCATAAATTTTTATCGCGGATATAGAATTAGACTAATTTCAGCAGAGCGATTTAACTATACGATTTAAAGCGCAAAGATAGAACCAGACGATTTTAGTATCAAGGTAGACCAGACATTTTTTAGTACGGAGGTTACACTACTCAGGAAGTTTGAGCATGTTCGCCTCGGTTCTAGATACAAAATCTCAAAAAAATTAGAATTTTTCTCTTTTTTTTATTGAAGAATATGAACGTTCAGAAGACCATGTAGAGTTATCTTTTCAATTGATTTTTGAAAATGCTTGCTACTTATAAGCAATAAATTTTGCAAAAATAAACCGTAGATGACAATTAATTTTTTTCTTCCAATTTGCTCTCATTTTGGGAATTTGATGAAAAATACATCGTCATTAAATCTTTTCTTCAATATTTACGATGCTCAGACAATTGGTAATTAAAATAATATTTCGATTCTAAAAACTGTTTTATTTAAAGTTAAAGAAAATTTCACTTACATAAGGTATATTTGATGGTAGTAAGTAAAACATATTTTTAATATTAACCTTATCATCACAGTAACATCGAAGCAAATTTTTAATGACATGATAGACAGAATTTTAATTTCCCTTGTTTCTAAAATATCTCAAGTTTCAATATTCAACTCTGAGCGAAGTAACAAAATTATTCGACTGAAAACTCGGTTTCACAGACTCGATCTTTTTATTAGCGCATTTTCTCATTTATGGAAAAAAGGCGCTATCGTGCTCGTCATTTCCGTCCGTATGTCCGTCCGCCCGTCTGCCCGTGACTTCACGTTTTTATCGACGAGAAAATGCGCTCTCTGTCACTCACTTCAGTGAGTACTGATCTAATTTTTTTTCATATCACACATGTACACTCGCACGACAAAGACACGCGTGCAGCTTGAGTTAGATCCATTGCACTTCTCTTCTTCACGAAACCTCAAGTCGAAGGGAATTCGTGGAGACGTTCACGGCAGAGCGCGTCTTTTGTGAAGCTTGAGTCGCTTGGATATTTTGGCTTCTTGGGAAGTCGTTGCGACTGCCAGGCGAACGCGGCCGCGAAAATGCCTGAGATGACCGTGAAGCGTACCCACTGAATACGATTCATGAGATTATTTAGAAAATCAGTAAGAATTACGTACTTTGAAAAAAACTATTGTTCAAATATTCAAAACTTGAAAGCAGGAAATTTAAAAAAAATTCAAATTTAATTGTCTATTAAGTTCTCTAACATTTGTTTAGCAGAAAGAAGCCTCTTCAGATAATTTAAAAAAAATTTACTCATTAAATCTATTCTGCGAAAGAGAAGAAACTAGTGTTGACAAGTTTATATACGTATATCAATAAATGAATTCTCATTTGAATTTGAATATATTCAACTGAAAAGACTTTTGTGCATGAAATTTTTCACGAAAAGAACTAAAACAAATATTACCTACATTTAAAATGCGTTAAGCGATGAGAATTCAATTTTCCGATGATTTTTAAATATAATTTGGCATAAATTTTTGTTAACAAATTTTCTTAACTATTTTACCCATTTAATTAATTTATATTTTTTGTTTTGTTTGCCTCTTGAGAATTCAACTCATTTATACATATAATTATTACGTAGGATAAGTTCTTTTTCAAATGTTCTCTGTTATTAAAAGTAAAAATTGAATTTCTGAGATTCAAGGTATTCCTGGTAAGTGATTTTTAATTCTGGCGAATAGACGAAGACGAAAATTATTTTCCAGGGATACGAAATAAACGCATACGAGACTCCGTACCCCTAATAAGAGTGAATTCAATGATCATTAACCTAAATATCTTCTTCAAACTATTCTTTGATGATATCAGGCGAAATATCATCATAAGGCTTTAATAAACTTTTATTCATTAAGGTGAATTTTGTTGGGAATAGAGTAGGAACAAATGCGAGCACGCGAGAACGGACTCGTCACACTCATTCAGTTTTTATCTCTATGTATGCATATTCCAGTGGGAATTACCGTCCGCTCTACGTCGAAATTCTAAAATTCCTAAAAACCGGGAAATTACTAGAATATTCAAAAAAACAAAAGCTCTGAATGTTTGATGCTTGGAAGGTAAGGAAGGCGCTTCGGATGCGGGGAGCATTTGCGCCAGTAGTTGTTTCCGGCTCGAGTTTGCAGCGTCGAGTGAAAGCCGGCATTATAATTGAGATCATTTCCTGTACAATGTACTGGCAATTTTCTCTCCATACAAATTTCTAATAAACAGGTAAGACTGTTTTTGGAGGAGAATAATTCGTAGGAATATTTAGATTTTCAAAGTCTGTTAATCTATCTACGAATAAGGGAATCACAAAACTATTGAGAGAGCTTGAGGTATACCTATCTATTTTTTCTATGAAGTTATAAAAAGGCGAAGGTATCCGACATGACTTGCGATTCGATTTTTAACGAATCTAGAGAGCCAAAAAATGCGAAGGTATACGACATGATATTCGATTAAGTTACTTACGATTCTAAATGACCATCAAGAATGCGATAGTATACGTCATGGTACGCGATTAAGTTATTCACGATTCTAAAAGACCATTAAAAATGCGAAGGTATACGACATGATATGCGATTAAGTTATTAACGATTCTAAAAGGCCATTAGAAATGCGATGGTATACGACATGATGTGCAATTAAGTTATTCACGATTCTAAAAGGCCATTAGAAATGCGAAGGTATACGACGTGAATACGAATCTATTGATCGCCTGCACGGCGTTTTCCAGTCTGGTGAGCCTTAAGAAATTTCCCGCATATTGGATATGCGCAGGCAGCGGCACTGCTATGCATGTCATAGCTTCTGAAGCATCGACAGCATATCGTCTCCGATATTGGAAGCCAACTCTCGTGCTCCATACGCTTGATTGACGGCTGCGATATGGGGCTCCAGTTTGTTTATCCATGCCAGCATCTTCAGGCTTATAGAATGGAAGAATGAAGTCTAGCCAAAACATTGAGTTTCACCTGCAACGAATTTCAATAGTGCAAGAAATTTGTGGGAGGGGAAGGATTATTGTCGCTAGAAAAATTCAAACTCGGAAATATGTTTTTATTTTTGTACATGAGAATTTTAATATATCGAGTCCTGCAAAGTCGTTCAGAGCAAAGGAACTGAGAAAATGTACATAAAGCGTTTTTATAATCCATTGTAACATTTATTCATGCGGTCATACGAGGTAACACAAAAATAAATTCTGTAAAAATGTTCTGAATACATTTTATCAAATTTTACTGTCATTTCATCTAATAGAAACTTTATTCAACTTTCCATTTAAAACATGAAATAAAATCCGTTAAATACAGATTTATGATTTATTTATGAATTTCAGTAACGAGATTCTGATTGATAGCAACGAAGACTCATTCGTTTTCCGTACGCAAGCGAATTTCTTCTACCATTAATTTCAGCCGTCAAAGAACACGGGACCAAATCGTTTATATCAGTCACACGGGTCAATGAGTCGATCACTCGTTACCGGCACATTGCGATGTTTTCCTTCACTTCCAGATTGAATGTAGTATGCAACAAAATTAAGTCAATAATTCCTTATGAAACGCCAGTTTTTTTAAATACAAAATTATACGATCGCTATAAACGTGTAAGTTCTCTCATTTCAATTCGCAGTGCATTCTGTCCTTTTATTTCACTAGCGTAACATTGGAATGAGAGAAAAGTGAAAATGTTTCATTCAGAGGATTTTGTGATTTAGTATTGAAAAAGCAATAGCAGGCCGATTTCAATTCATTTTCTACCAAAAGAAATTTAGATTCAAATGATCTGCATAAAATGAAACTTATTTAGTTTAATTCTTGATGAATGTGGTTGTTTTTTTACCTGAAAATAACTGTAGCAGAAGTTAAACTGAAAAAATGTAATTCTCTTTTAATAAGAAAAAATACATATAAATGAATTATTTTTTCAGATATTTCACAAATTCATTCACAATATTTTTTTTCAAGCTTTAATCCCATTGGATTTCTGCTCGAGTCCCGTTTCATTATTTATGAAAGAACAGACACAGTACGAGTTGTTACCAAGCAGAGCTTATTTGACTAAACATTTCTGGCATAAAAATAGCTTTGAGAGCAGAGGCGCTACTCGGGACTTATTCAGCATCTGCCAGTCACAAGGTGAATATTGGATCAGACAGAGCAACTTCCGGGACCAGTTTAGTCTTGGTGATTGACAGCCAAAATTGAGTTATGTTCCGTACCTTGTAGCTGCGTCATGGGTGACACTTCATGACGGCCGCCGTCATTGTAGCTGCCGTTATAGTAGCTGCATCAGGCGACACTTCGATGACGGCCACCGTTATTGTAGCTGCCGTTATAGTAGCTGCATCAGGCGACACTTCGATGACGGCCGCCGTTATTGTAGCTGCCGTTATATAGTTAGCTGCATCAGGCGACATTTCGATGACGGCCACCGTTAATTGGATCAATAATCAGAGCCCGGCGCATTTCTCTAGATTTCGTTGGCATTTCAACAAATCAAATAATAGATTAAGGCACAGATTATCAATGCGAACGTTTGAATAATAAATATATATGTATTTATTGAATGAGAGCCAAGTTTTCGATTCCGACATTGGTCCTTGGTCTCATAGTAAAGGTGAAACCTCTTACTCAAAATAGTTAATAATTCTTTCAAATGAGATTATGCTACACTAATTTAAAAACTAAACTAAAAATTAGATGGATTAAAATCAGTATCGATTATGGAAATATCAACCACTGCTGTAATACTAGTAACTAATGCTAAGAGTTGCAAAGTATTACAGTTTGGTCTTTATATTTTTTGGTTGTTCTTCCAATATTAACGGAGATTATTAAAATGTTATTATGTGAATTTGTGACTTTCAGACATTTTCTCGCTGAAAATAGTTGAGTATTCTTATAAAAATAACTGGAAATTCCACGAAACCCCAAGTGGTCAGGAAATTTTTCCAGAAAGTCAAGGCTAAAATCAGGCGGGCTTAGATCCGAGTTTTAGAGACGTCCTTTGAAGAAGTTTCCGACGATCATTGGCGTGGAGGAGACGATATCCGCAGACCGGCTATCGCGTCCTCTGCATCCAAACTATGGGCTTATTGTGCTTCATTTTAGAACACGAAAAAATGAAAAGTATAAAAAATAAGTGAAGAAAAAATTCATCCAGAAATAGGACATCAAAAAATTGAAAATGAAAAAAATAAATGAAAAGAATTCATTCAAACATAAAAAATTCCTTGAATTTTACTCCTTCAAAATTATTCATATTTCGCTATGATTTTTTCTCGGGCCAAAAATATGAAGTGAAATTAAGAAATTTAATTCGCTACACAAGAAGATAACGATTTTGCTAATGTTTACTACTATTAAATTTAGTTCTGTTTTTCTATTAATTATTGAGGTCTTGCAACGAAGCTTCCTACGGTGACTTTTGAGTTTAAGTTAAACGTTCATTTATAATCTTCAAGGAGCAAACAATTTACTACAAAAAATAGGTAGTAAAAGATTTAGGCAACTTTTTAAACCAAGTTCTTCTAAACATTTGATTTCAGTGCATTAAATCTACGTCATCCCTGCATTACCTCTGTATTAGTAGAAGTTCAGCGTTTATATAATTGCAATATTTAATTCCGAAGCTGTAAACACTGATTCAAAGTATACGGATATATCACAGCAGCTTTCAAATTACCGGTCTTACGGTATATGGAAATGAATCACCAACCCACGCATATGTTGTACACGCAAGTCTGCGGATGTTGCACAGACGCTTCAGACACTAAAGTGTTTTTATTGAAAGTTAACATACGGGAGAGAAAGTGTTGCTCACAGCTCGATTAGCGATGCACTGTGCAGCTCCACACAAGTTACCAAGACTTGAAATTGGCCAAATTTTTACGCGCTGTAGTTAGAGAGACAGACGAGAAGTTTCGGTATCGACAATGAGCATCACGTTGCTGCATGTGAGATACCGGTACACAAATTTTGTCTATTTGTGTGAGGCAAATAAACTTTGTGGGACGCAGAAATCCATTCCCTTTAAAATTGAAATAAGTACATGTTCGTAAGCATCGAAAACGCTGTTTGAATGTCATTTGTTTGATAGACATAAACTTTTTCGTCTTCATTTGCTCTCAAAGTATATACATACAGGATATTATGTATTGTTCCACAGCACGAATCAATTAATTTTAGACCCAGATTTCCTTTCCATTGATAGAAAAATTACTTATTAACGGAAAAATCACTCAACATTTTGTTGAAAATTCCTTCAGCATGCATTTTCACTGTAGTCTTGCAGACAGTTGTCTCACGTCTCGGTCGTGTGCGATAGCAACCCTTCTCTAATGGGGCCCTGAGAAATCCCCCCTTCTTCCCAAATCCTCACACTGTCACGGCTAATCCCAAATTAACGACGTGAATTAGGACCTGAGGCTTAATAAGTCTCGGAGAGCTATCGCGTTCCGCCAGTCGGCTTTAGAAGAGCTCAAATGATGTTCAAAAAACGCTCTGCTAATAGGAACTGCAAATTATAGAAGCAATCGTAATGATGCACTCACTCAGAAAATGAATTTGTCATATTGTCCAAATTATTATACACTTACTTACAAACAGTATAAGCAAAGTGCGAATGTAGCACTGCATGTATTGCCTTTTGCGGAGCCATAACGGAGGTAAGAATGACCCACAACAGACAAAAAGTTAATCGTGATGTGAATGAAGTTTAACTCTTTTTAGCGCATTTTCTCATTTATGGAAAAAATGCACTGTGCTCGTCATGTCCGTCTGTCTGTCCGTCCGTCTGTCCGTCCGTCTGTTCGTCCGTCCGTGACCTCAAGTTTTCGTCGTCGAGAAAATGCGCTCTCTGTCACTCACTGCAGTGAGTACTGAGTTATATTTTTTTAGCGCTGGTTTTGGGGCGAGGAAGCTGTCCATGTTATTCGAGGCAAGATTCGTGATCTATTTAATCTCAAATAGATCACTATTTAATCTCAAATTTCATTTTATTTCTATTTATTTTGACCAAATTGTATGCAACAATTTGAAACCACAAACAAATTTCGTGTATGAATGTTTCATCCACGATTTATATGAAACATCCACCCCCCAAGTGTCGTATTCAAGTAAAATAAAGATATAATATTTTCAAACTTATTTTGGCAAGAACTTTAAGCCACTTAATACGCTCGAGCAATCAACTTTCTTATAACCCTGTCATCTTAACAAAGGAATTAAGGAGTATTCCATTTTACGTATGAGTTTGTTTTTAAATAAATAAACAGAAGAATAAAGGTAATTATTGGCTCTCTAAAAAACGACTGCCCCGCATTTATCATAAGCGAGGGCTTTCGCCGACAAGCTCGCTGGGCGCATTTGTTAACGTTTCAATTAAGTGAGCATTGCAACGAGTAATTGTTAATTAATCTGGTATAAAAGTTACATTATTTAATTAATTGGGCTGGTCGTTATTTGTCTTTTAAATGTCATAATTAAAAATTCATCACTCTTTAAATTTCGAGGATTCTGACAACAATTTTGAACAACTTTTTATAAATGAAGTCCGATTTATTTTTTCAAGCTAATTTTGGACGTTACTTCTAGCAACAGCAAATCATTTTATTAGTTTATGACTATTGATTACCGTTATTGGTATTATTGATTTCTGGATCACTAAAGTAAATAACTTTGTCATTATTATTGAATAAAGTATATATTTCTATAAAACGTAAACTTAAATTGTAAAGACTTTGGTCAATTGTACACAAAATTTTTATGTATGCTAGTGTAATTATATTTTATCGTATTTCCCTGTTGATGACATTATATATTATTACGATATCCACCCATTTTATATCGATATCCACCCATTTTATTCATACTTATATTTATATAATTGCGATATTCATCCCACGCTAAGCATGTGTGTGACAGTCCCTGGTAATTATTTACGTGACTCGAGCTCTGCGAGATCTAGTGACAGATTCAGCAGATGTCAGGCAGCGGTAATTAGTTCGGTAAGTCGAGCGAGCTGGAGATCTCGAGCTAGCGATGCGTGTAATGCCTGATAAACTCTGCGTTATTGTCGGGACACGACTTACTGTGACCAGGCGAGTGGTGAACATGCAAGTTAAACAGTGAGTAATGCGTGATAAACTCTGTGTTATTGTCGGCACACGACTTACTGTGACCAGGCGAGTGGTGAACATGCAAGTCAAACAGTGAGTAATGCCTGATAAACTCTGCGTTATTGTCGGGACACGACTTACTGTGACCAGGCGAGTGGTGAACATGCATGTCAAACAGTGAGTAAGGCCTGATAAACTCTGCCTTTTTGTCCGGACACGACTTACTGTGACCAGGCGAGTGTTGAACATGCATGTTAAACAGTGAGTAATGCCTGATAAATCTTGCTAGGAGAGTTCGAGTTGAAGTTGAGCGGAACTCTATATGTAGGATACATTTTAATGTGGACTGATGAGGTATGTAGCCGTGGCAATGATATTTGTTAAACTATGATTTGCTATTTAGACATTATTAAAGCTGATTATATAATAAATAGATTAATCAGGCTAACAATAAAAAACAACCACTAGTGTCGATGTTGATAACGTAAGATGATATGAATGATACACTGTAGAATTTTTGGATCAAACGTTATTTTTTGTTTATGTATTTTGATTGTACTAAGTAAATGTGTCTTCAATTGAGAATTAATTAATTAGATTGCAAGAACGTTTTAGAGTGTGCTGGAATTGAGATTAGTATTTTGCGAGTAGGAAGTAACTATAGCAATAGGAACGTGGACTAAGTGGCAGCGTTTGAAATCACTCCCACTGAACGGAAGATTGATCGTTTGTCTATTTCAAGTTTGAAAGAAAGATGTGCTTCGCTCCTATGAATATATCTTAATATAATTTTATTTTGTGTGCAATAAAGTTTTTTAATATAACTTTCAGCTCACCTGACAACCGAACATGCCACTATACCCACGACAACACGTTGAAAATTAAGGCATGAGTCAAATTGTTAAAAGAGTGACACACTTTCCTCTCCTCAGAACAAGCAGAGAGCGGACGTAACACTGATACGCTCTTTTTCCAGACCTAAGTGTCTCAGGATGACCCGCACAAAGGTAATAATTGCATCGATATTTGGACAATATCTCATTCATTTCTCTGATTGTTGAACGTTCATACGTGAGATGAAGTTCAATTGTGCTTGGGAATTTTCACTTTGGTATATAAATAAAAATTAGCAACACAGATGTTTTGTATTAAAGATTTCTTTAATTGTTCACAAATTACAGGATGAGTTGACTTATAATTCCATTATAAGTCAAAAATAATAAGATTTCATAGATATTAGCACGCTCTTCCACCCGTGGAAATAATGTCATCATAAATTACCTCATTTATATATAGTGTCGCTCTGAGCCGACTTCGCAAGTCAATGCTGTTAGTTAGAAGTAGAAAGGAAATATTATCAATATTTTATTGTTTTGAATATAATTGCAACTCGTCTCCCTTAGCCACTTAGCATAAAAGAATACATTTATTAATCCTACTAAGCCTCTTAACATTCAGATAAATGTTCCAAACTGTACATAGATGCGTTGAAGTCAGCAATATGAGGCAATATTATCGTCGTTATGAAACTCTACTGGCTTTTATTCGTTACAAAATATTTACAAGGAACAAATTTAAAAGATTAATCAGGCCGAGTTAACGACAATTGCAATGTCAATGCTACAATAGAAGGAGGAAAAGCAGCTTGAGATAATTGCTCTTTGAAATAATTGCCATAATTGGCGTGGTGAAACACCTGATGCTCGTCGGGTCAACAAAAGATTTTATCTTGCACGCGGATGTCTCGTTAGAACATCGCACTAACGAAGCATAGACTCAGAGAAATATGTGGCTTATTGACCTGTCCGCGATGCACTTGTCTAGAATTCAAAATTAAAGAAAACAACCAAAAATTCATCATTCTTCCAAAGAGACTCCAGCTCCATCGTCTGTTCAAAATCCTATGAAACAAGCACGATAAATTAGTAAACTAAAATTCACATTAGAGATATTAATATTTAAATTGCCAAATGAAAAGCCGAATTTATATGACGAGACAGCCTTATCTATTACCAAATTCATAGTGATGGAAGCTGGGGGCGGCTATTCAATTTGTTTTCTTTGAAAAATATTCAGGGATTCTAAAATTCGTAGGTCGGCAACACCGGTTGTGGAAGCTATTACATTCTTTTGAATACCTGAATAACGTTTCCCCTTAGAAAGAAATGGTGAATATTCAGCTATTATCTTTGCTATTAAATTCTTAATTAATTTACGATCCTGGCAGTTAATTGATCTTAAGATACACTTTTGTCCTTATGTGAGTCATACTGACCCGTCCCACTCTCTGTTCCTGCAGCGGAGAAGGAAAGTTTGTCGCTATTTGGACAACAAGATCCATTCATTTATCTGAGTGTCAGATACAAAAAAACGTTGCATTGCTTGATACAAGCTATCTTACCACGTTTTTCTTAGCTCGCTTTCGTGTCCGTCTGTGATGATCAAATCTTGCAATCGATATTTCACCAACTTTCCCGCTAGCTAGCGCTCTGAAACTTTTAGGGAAGCTCAGCTCCCGATGACAATACAATAATCAATAATTTGTTGCCCGTTTCCAGGCGTATTTATTCAATGAAATACGTGGAATTTATTCAATTGGTGCATGAAATGAAATGAAATTACATGCACCAATGTATCCCCTCGAATACAATTTTCTACAGAACTACGAAAATAATTTTCTTTCGTGCATTTGCGTGGCCAACTGAAATAAAATGAATATTATGTAGGACTAAAAAGGAGAAAATAAAATACTTAAAAAAAACTTTTTTAAAAAACACGTTTTTCTTGTGGACTAAAAAGTAGAAAATAAATTATGGCTCGCCCCATAAAACGTGGGTCGGGCAGATTTATGATTAAAGCGAAAAGCCCACAACACACGAATTTTGGAAATTTGATGGTGAACGTACAGCCCGACCCACGTTTTTTGGGGCGAGCCATAATTTATTTTCTGCTTTTTAGTCCACAAGAAAAACGTGGTTTTTTAAAAAGTTTTTTTAAGTATTTTATTATTCCCTTGGTCAACAATTGACGCCTTGATGAATTTCTTATCAGTGATGTCCTTTTGCTGGAATAAACAAAGCATTTTCGTGATAATTTGAAACGCTGAAGTTACACTTAGAGAAATTATTGAAGCTTTGTCTGAAAAGCGGTGCATTTTTGACCTTAATGTGGGTCATCTTGACCCAGTTTGGCTCTGTAATAGATCGTTTTATATCTAAGTGAGGAAAATGTCACTTCTTGAAAAATATGACACATTCATTTGTCTGGGCATCGATTAACATTCATCTCCATAAAGCACTGAAATCCAACTTTCGAGTTGAGTTGCCGTTCTAGACTTTGTGCACGTATATTCGACAAGATTTTCATGTATTTCCTGAATAACATTACCTGGAATTGTCAAACCTACACTTCAACGTCAGACATTTTGCATGAACTTGACTGCTGTCAGGCCGTTTGCTGCCTTTGACGTGGTAGAAGTGAACGTCAGTTCATTGGCTCAGTGAAGGTTTCGGTCAATTAGTTCGCTGCAAGTGTCAGTCAATTAGTTCGCTGAAGTGTCACTTAATTGGTTCAGTGGAAGCGTCAGTCAATTAGTTCTCTGATAGTGTCAGTCAATTGGTTTGCCGGTAGTGTCAGTCAATTGGTTCTCTGCACATGTCAGTCAATTGGTTCGCTGCAAGTATCAGTCAATTGGTTCGCTGCAAGTATCAGTCAATTGGTTCACTGCAAGTGTCAGTCAATTGGTTCACTGCAAGTGTCAGTCAATCGGTTCACTGCAAGTGTCAGTCAATTGGTTCACTGCAACACTGCAAGTGTCAGTCAATTGGTTCGCTGCAAGTGTCAGTCCATTGGTTCACTGCAACACTGCAAGTGTCAGTCAATTGGTTCGCTGCAAGTGTCAGTCCATTGGTTCACTGCAACACTGCAAGTGTCAGTCAATTGGTTCGCTGCAAGTGTCAGTCCATTGTTTCACTGCAACACTGCAAGTGTCAGTCAATTGGTTCATTGCAAATGTCAGTCAATTGGTTCGCTGCAACACTGCAAGTGTCAGTCAATTGGTTCGCTGCAAGTGTCAGTCCATTGGTTTACTGCAACACTGCAAGTGTCAGTCAATTGGTTCGCTGCAAGTGTCAGTCCATTGGTTCACTGCAACACTGCAAGTGTCAGTCAATTGGTTCGCTGCAAGTGTCAGTAAATTGGTTCACTGCAAGTGTCAGTCAATTGGTTCCCTGCAAGTGTCAGTCAATTGGTTCCCTGCCAGTGTCAGTCAATTGGTTCCCTGCAAGTGTCAGTCAATTGGTTCCCTGCCAGTGTCAGTCAATTGGTTCCCTGCCAGTGTCAGTCAATTGGATCACTGCCAGTGTCAGTCTATTGGTTCACTGCAAGTGTCAGTCCATTGGTTCACTGCAAGTGTCAGTCTATTGGTTCCCTGCCAGTGTCAGTCAATTGGTTCCCTGCAAGTGTCAGTCAATTGGTTCGCTGCAAGTGTCAGTCAATTGGTTCCCTGCAAGTGTCAGTCAATTGGTTCGCTGCAAGTGTCAGTCAATTGGTTCGCTGCAAGTGTCAGTCAATTGGTTCGCTGGAAGGGCAGTGGAGGGCTCGCTGCCGGATGTCACTCCACATTAATTGTGCCTAAATGGTGGCGCGAGGATGGCTGAAAGGCTCTTGCCTATTCTACGCATATTAACTAGATTCCGATTCCTGATTGAATGGAATACCGTTTCAGTGCTTTTTAACGTGTGGTAACATTCTATGCATTGTATTTTGGTGACGGGAGCCAGTATGTACTATATTATTACTCGTATTTTTAGCCAGACTTTAGCCAAAACATGATAAATAATTCGAGGACATGATTTATCAACTTCTTTGTTGTATTATTTTCTTGATGGTTTAGTTTTGCGCTCCTGTTGGAGCATTTTAATTTCAGACTAGGAAAAAATTTGGCTGCGACTAATTTGGTTGGATTTTGACGCGAACTAGTGAATCAAAGTTACAATTTATTTATTGGCAATACGACTGCAGCAGTTCTGCAATTTTTTTCCAATTCAGATTAAAAATAACATGTTATCTGTGACAAAACTAACATGACGACAAATCAATGACAGATGCTCATTCAATTTCAAACAAAATATGAAAAAATTAACAGCTGCCGCTATCAAAGTAACTAAGATTAGAGTTCTGCAGCACTTTCCATACTCAGAAAAATAAGTGAAACATTGTCCAAAAAGCGAAGCACCTATTGTCCTGGTGTGGACACCGTGACTCAGTTTGGCCTGACACAAAGAGCGTATCAGTGCTACGCCCGCTCTCTGCTCGTGTTGCGGGTAATAAAGTGTGTCACAATTATGGACAATGACCCATTACATTTTCTGAGTGCACGTTCATGCATGCTATCGCTCCAAGCTGTCCCTTTGATGGCGAACTATAAAACTAAGCGTTTGTACAGCGTAAATAGAGCGTTCCATTTCACTCTTCAATAACGGATTGCAATGCCGGTGCTTGGATTTAAATGGGGCTGGGATTACATTCAGGTGCACTAATAGCTTAGCATAAAGTAGTGAAGGTTTTGATAAGAAATAACACCGTGATTTTTGGCTCAGAAATAGAAGCGTTTGCTACATGAAGCAATGAATAATATTTATTAACATAGTTTTCATCATTTTACGTTACATAGAAGAAATAAAATTCCTATGATAAATTCTGTGGATACTGCGGTTTGGGTTTGTTTTCGTACCTCGCGAAAGATATTTTGGGCCGGTCAAGTGCCTTACCTGTATTTTGAAGAAATTTAGATATTTTAAATTTATTAATATACTCCCCCTAGTAAACTTTTCTGAAACTAGTTTCAAAAAAGTGAATCCAAGGTTTTGATATTTCACTTCCAGCACCGGCTGGACGCAGAAGTTTAGCGTGGACCTCATACGAGTGCAACGTTCCTCGACATGCCATAAGAAAGTTTAATTTTCTTTATAGTCTTAGAGTGATAAAAAGTGGAATCTAAGACCGGACTTTTCTAATTAGAAAGGCGAAGTGAGGCTCAAGTCGCAGCTGCCCATCAGTGAAATCTTGTCGTCCAAAGCTTACAAATTTCATCAAAACTTTTAATTTAAAAAATGCTGCATCTGGCCATACAAGTGCCTCTGTCAGCAAAAATTTCCGTCGCAAATGGTCTCCATGTAGCCAACTTATCTTAACTAACAATCTTACCATAACTTGACTTATAACAAACTAACAATCTTACCATAACTTGATTTATAAGGTTACCATAACTTGACTTATAAAAAACTAACAATCTTACCATAGCTTGATTCATAAGAAAACTTACAATCTTACCATAACTTGATTTATAAGAAAACTAACAATCTTATCATAACTTGACTTATTAAAACTAAAAACCTTAGTTTTGATGAAGAAGATACCGTAATAAAGATTTTTATACCATTACGGTATTATAAATTTCTGTTGGGATAAATACCATTACGGTATTTATCGTTTTGACTTTTGCTGCATATCAATATTGTACGAATCGTGCTCACATCAGTTTGTCTACATCGAAAGTTAATCAATAGCTTGGAAGCTAGAAAACACCAAGTATATTCATTTTATTTTATATCGAAGTCCATATCTGGTCTCGAGACGTTGTCGATGAAAATTCGGTGATTTTACTTGAATTTCAATTCGTGCTTTATCTTGATTTTCCTGGGGCCAAAATGTGCATCCCAGACTTTTATAATGATAGTGTCACCAAGATATATGAAGATTCTCCATCAAAATCCTCGAACGTTCCTCAAAAACTTTTTCAATTTAAAGGAAGAAGTTTGGCTCTCATTGCCTCGACGTCAGTCAACTTCAAAGACAGAATTCCAGCTCAAACCTTTACCACTTTGAAAGGCACGAAATTTGCCATCATAGACCTTTTATTTTTGCGGAATTGTCTCGTCTCAGATCCTACGGAATTGGCCGTAAATTTCACGGAACATGAACTATGATTGCATACCTATGATTTTTAATTGTTTTAACCGTTAGATGAAAAATTCGTTAATGCTACTTATTAGAAAATAATGATTATTGTTGACTGTGAAACATATGATAATCACTTGGTGTGAGTGAAATTGGTGCTAATTTCTGAATGTGTAATTTTAATTATTTCTGAATTTGAAGAGCGTTATTATTACTGAATATTGAAACGTGTAAAGAGTAGAGATGAACACTTTACTAACTGCTAGTCAGTAAAGAATAAAGCTTAAAAAGACAAAGTTTGGATCTATCGTTGCTAATTATAGCTTACAGTATTGTGCCTAAGTTGCCTCTTTGTCGTTAACATTCAAGATTATCCGTTTTATATCAATATGTATAAACTGTGTGAGGATGCCACTGAACGTTAAGTTCCATCTATGCTAATATTATAATTGATTTTCATAATTAACGAACCTTATTATTTTCTGCATCTACATTGCAGTATTGAATGCGCCAACTTAATATTTATAAGCTTACTCTTTGTTTCAGTTGTCGTTACTCAAGAAATATCTTGAAAATATTCATTTTATGCAAGACCAGCCTGTGTGAAATGCTTTTTCAGGACAACATATCCCAACATAAAAGGCATCTCTGATTTCTTTCAACCATTCGGCCAAAAATTCAGCAAACATTTCTCCCCTTCAAAAGAGGTTTCGATATCGACAAACTCTCGAGCTCCCTGTCAAAGGAATTCTCAAGTCCTCCAGTAAAGGCCCTTTTTACCTTGCGTCTTTCCCTCTAAACCGACTCGGAAAGATTTCCCAAAACCACAAGTGTTTTGTGCGCCTAGAAAAAAGGGGCAAAGGAAGCTTCGGGTGCTAAAAATGATTGAGCTCAGCCGTTGCCAAAATTTATTGTAGTCAGGCAATTGCAAACGCCCAGTGAAGAGGAGTGAAATATCGCGGCAAATCCTGCGTAAATTTTACGTCGGATGTTCGCTTGACGTGACCGCTTGCAGTGAGACTTTCACTGTGTCCTTTTGAGAAACTTCCTAGAGCTCAGTTAATGGCTGGCAATTTTTCCACTACACCGTACAAAGGAACATGTTTCTTTGGCCTAATAAAATTCCCAATTCCAATGGCATGTTACCTATTCGAATGCAGGAAAAAAATTCATGTAATATTATAAATCAATAATGTTTCCAATACTGTGTTGTCTAATTGAATGCCGGATGAACGAAAAAGCTTCATATATTCAGATTCCAACAGTAAATATTCAGATTGCTACAATATGTTTCTACTTTAAATGCAGGATATACGAAGAAGCTTCATCTATTCAGATTACAGCAGTAAATACTCAGATTGCATTAATATGTTTCCACTTTAAATGCAGGATAAACGAAAAAGCTTCATAAATTAAGATCCCGATACATAATTTTTAGATTCCATTTACATTCCATATGTTTGAGTGATGGAGGAAAGAATAAGTTCTGACCTAAAATTTAACTTTCACAAATTTATTCTGAAAGTATTTAGAGATTAGTTCTCTAAAAGGCATGGAAATATTTATTCCATTATATTAAATATCAAAGGAAAATACAGAACGGTTGCGAGTGTGTGATGTTAGCATCAATAAATTAGCACAGCTGAATAAATTAGCATTCGATGGCAGGTTAATCTTCAGTTCTTTTGATATAAAAATGTCAAACGCGTACATTAATCTTTCTTAATTCTAATTAAATAAAACTGTATCTTTATGTGTCTTGCTGGCAGAAGTTTTAATTATCATGGTCATTTCGATTAGTAATAATTAATTCGCTGGAACCGTGTAAAATTTATTTATATTTTATTATGTTATGATCATTTCAATAAACTTTGACGAGTGTTAAACATGTTAAGTCGATTTTACTTAGAGTTTTTCAGGTGTTGCTTGAACCTTATAAATTTTTAAACTTATTAGTTATACATTTGTTCGTAGCTAGACAGAGATAATGAAATCTATCGAAGAATATCCGTAGATTAATTGGTTGATCCGTAGCTTAATTAAATTGTTGTTTCTGTTCGTTAGGGTATTATATGCAATATTTTCGTGCATGCATGTTTGACGGAAGTCAATGCAACTTCGCATGATTATTAATATTCAATAAAAATTGGATGTAGATAGATTTCATTTGATACACGCCATGTTCTACAGATATATATAAGGCCGTAACAGAATTTTTAAGCCTTGTTAGCCATGAAGAGGACCAAAATACCTTGTGACTCAGCTTGGGACTTTCAAAATGGACTAATAATATTTTTTACACATGTTCAGTGTCTTTTAATTTCCCATACCTTTGTTAAGAAATCGGGACAAAGCATATTTTGAGCCTTGCATTGTTGAGCCAAAGCACAAACAGGTTAATAGTTCACGTTATTTATGCAGGTTATAGGAACGATGGTCTGCGTTGTGTCAGTGCATGACACAGGAGATTGCAGGTGCCAATGGAGCGCATCCAATTACGCGCATGGTTGTGTTTGCTCTGTCAGTTTAGATGTCGCCAATATTGGCTAGAGTATTGTAGGGCACCGAGGCCTGATATTGGATCGGCCAACACCATCCCAATCCTAGCTATAAAGAACTCTGAAGAGCACTCGTAGACACTCGAGCGCCTTCCACGATATCGTCCATGCGGCACTTCAATTCAGCCCGCTTGTACGCACTAGCTGAAGCTCTAACGGAGTTCTTCAAAAGCAATGCACTTCTTCAACTTAGTTCGTTATTAACTGAAAATTTAATTTCGATTACTTCATAATGAAATTCCGGTATTTTCATTTCATTTTTTGAACTATGTATGCGGCGTTTAAATTCTTTATTGCCTAAACTTGCGATGGACCCGTTTACAAATTGTGTAAATTTCAATGAAAAATTTATTGAACTCAAACTCGTCTATCCTGTAATGAAGCGTTCAGTTATCTTCACGGCACCGAGCGGTTTCTATACATAAAATTCTGGAGCTGACCTCCTCTTCGTAAAAATATTTCTAGCCGAAGAGTCGCTGGAAAACTTTTTTTGTAACAAACAATCCTGCGGGTCTTCCAACAGCGTCGCGAATCGACTTGTGATCCACCCTGCAATCCATCCCATCCGCCAGCCCTTGAAAGAACACAAACATGTTTTGAAGCTCGAAAGGTTCAGAGGGGAAACAGTAACTTCTAAGTCTGATGCTCGAAAATATTTCTTAGAAGCGATGAAGCAAATAAGGTTCAGCCCCTATCCGCCTCACACATGACTTTTCTCGGGCTTCTAAAGTTGGATTTGTTAAAAATTATTGGAGGAATTTTTTTTACAATAAATAAATATACATATCTTAGAATAGAATAGAAGTGTCGGCATTGAAGAAATAGGCCCATGGCCTGTTGCCGAATAAGTTGTAATCTTATTTGCAATTCCAACTTGAGTTGTAAACTGTATACATACATAAATGGTTAGTTTTTTCTGTCCATTCATGCAATAACAGGTTTTTTTTAGGATCTTCAGTTCAGCTATTGTTTTTAACCAAGTCTTTTTTTTTTTTTTTGCAGTGGCTGTATAAATGAACTAATGTACACATTTGCGAATCATGATCAAAACCAAAAACAACACAATGGTGTTTGTTTCAACACCCATTTCGTGCGGGCGTTCAAGTCACTAATTTTGTATTAGATTAGCATTAAAATAACTACATTTTTTATTAAATGAAGCATGTCGAAAACGCGCTTTTAATTTGAGCGTGATTCCTGCTTTAAACACGTGAGACCGGCCGCGAGATCGGTCGAAAGTCCGGCCGTAAATTTGTCCAAGACGTAATAATCACCGATGTAGTATCCATCACTTAGAAGGATATATAATCGACTACCTAATTATTAGTTAGATTCCAACATTAGAGCCGAAAATATACAGACCAGACACATCCTTTTTATTTACCACTACATGTTAATACTGAAGTCATACCAAATTGACGTGACGTCAAAAATTTAGAAGTGGTTCAATTTACTGTACTGTGTACTGTACTGTACTGTACAGTTCTTTAAAGAATACTTAATAGTATAGTTTATATGTCAACTTTATAAATACTCGGTATTAATTACATTATTATTCGCTTTTTGCTAATAATTTGTTGCTTCGTCTATTTTTTTCATCAAGTGCGGAAAGATTTATTAAATCCAGTAAAACTATGTCGTCAGGGAGAGTCTTCACTGTTGAACTGTTCCTTTATTAATTCGGTTGGAATTGGATTTTGACGCACGTGAGTGTTTAAGACTTTAAGTCTAAGTTTGTGTGTTGAGTTTTAACCTTATTTCATTCCTTTTGTTCTCTCATGGCCGGGCCCGGAAAGTGCTGAGAAAAATATTTAACTGCAGTCTGTATTGATGATTTTTGAGAAAATTTGTCCTGTCCATGTCCTTACCCATACCCAGCACCCGCTAAGCCACTGTGCAGAGAGTGGATGAATATTGCAAGATCTTTGGTGACGCTTCAGTAGCCAAATTCTCGCCTTCAGAAGATCTTGCCGACACATTTAGATTGAAATTCTTGCATTTAATATATTTCTCAGTCTTCGGCCAACTATTTAGAAAAAAAGTAAGGTTTCTGGTACGTTGGATGGATTACGTCATTACGATGCAGCGAAGCTTGTCCGGAAATCAGTTGTGATGAGTTCCCGCGAAAAATGTAAACAACGTTTATACGATTGCGTAGTTTCGGTCACATTAGAGCGGTCAGACTGCTTTATTACATGTTCAGTTGAGACTTGCTGTACAATCGGACTGTTTTTAGGGTAAAATTAGTTATTTGGGGTAACACGTGTATCATGCAACCTTCTAAATAAGTTCGTGGCTTGTAAATAGTTCGTCATTACTCAGCGTAAATGGCTTTTCATTAAAAATTACCCGGCGACGCATCTTTAAAATGGCCGGCGACGCTTTGGGCTTAAAAATCCATATATTGGCGACGCTGCATCCACCCTCTGCATAGTGGCCGCTAAGTAAGTGCTACCGTCAATGCCACATAGTCATAAGTCGCCACTTTCGGAAAACGCAATAGAATACATAGTGGCAAAGCCGAGAGTTTTTTAGACTCTCCCACAAATTCAATTTCGATTACTATAAGTAGACCAGTAAACTCAAGTAAAGTATCGTGGATACCAGCATTATCATACATAAGAAATTGGTTTAAATATTGAGTAATTGAGGAAATTAAAAATGCACTGATTCTAAAAAATCTCTAGTTTGCCACTATGATAGAATATATTGGATTTTGAAACACCAATCAGCTAAAAATTAAATGTAACACTTGTACAGGGTTGACTAATGTTTAGACATTCGAGAAAAAAAGTCACGAGGTTTTTTTATTGCTCAATCATATAATAAAATGGAAGTTTTTGAGCCCCGTCAGGAGTGGTGACTGGTGAGGTATATAGTACCTGCTTTAAAGTCGCCAGCAATACTGACGAAGGGTACACTAAAGTCGCCATAGCCTGGCGAGGTTATTGCAGTCTTTTCGTGAATAGCGCCTGCATGAGGTACAGTAGAGAAAGCCTCAAATTTAGGCAAAACCAACCCTTGAACTTTGGTCTTTGTTTAAGAAATTAATAAATAAATGCTTTAAATATTGTTTTTGTACAAAAATAAATGTAACCTCAATGAATAAATTATTTTCCTGGCTATAATAAGTAAGAGGATTCGAACTAATCTTAAATTCGTAAAAAGAAACTCGTTTCACTGCATCGAATATCGATGTTGGGAGGGCTGTTCATTCGCACATTTATCCACCTCGATTCCAATTCATCGAAAAAACGCACTTCAGGGACAGGCGGTTCCGTATAAAAAATTAGTCTGTTACATAGTAGTGTGGCACACTAGTCAGTAATCTAAACAGAATTCACGAATTTCCTTGTATGCAGCGTGAAGAATTTCCTCAAACCTAAAAATATAATTCCCGACCCTATTTCTAACTCAATGGCCGAAACAGCGCACTGCACCACACTTAAAAGAACTCGACCGCTGAAATGCTGGTGTACGTTGAGTCCTTCGTCAGACACTGTAAATATTGTAAGAAATAAATAACAGCTGTGAAATTACGTCGCAAACTTGTGAGAAGTTTGCGAAGGGGTGGCCCAGTGGAGTTCAGAGTACCATGATTGACGCAGAGAAGCGCGGGTTCGATCCCAGGTCTGTGCGACAGTTTCTGGTCAGAATCGGCAAGGAGGCCGGACAGTTAAGCAAAGCAAAATTGAAGCAGTGAGTGGCTAGTTCGAGACCGCAAAATGCTGTGAATGTTCTGTTGAAATACACATCAAGTATTATTATAAGAGATTTCTCTGAGTAGTTAGCCTTATTAAGCTTATTTAGTAGAAAGACAACTCCGGTCTTGCCTATTCAAAATGTACTCAGAGCAGCAGCTCTATGCTTGACCCTTTGTTCGCGCAACTCCAATCGTTGCAAGAGTATCGTGCTCGACTTTTGAAGTAGTTTTATAAGCTTTTAAAAGTCTAATTGCTATTAATCTTAGAATAAATATGGGCAATGAATGCTTTTTACAGTATTTAAGACCTAACTTGGACACAATTATTGCGTTGTAGGTATTAAAAAGTAATAAACATTTATCTTCAAATCCTGGCTCTTAAAGCAAATAACCATCACAAACTTCGCCATTTCTCCCAAAATTATAAACACATAAGTCGCCAGTTATGTTTGGGATAGATTATAAATAAATTTCCATATCATTAAAATCAGGGAGAACAAGCAAAACGAACCTCTGTTTACTGCGTTTCACCTCGGTATGACCCAAACTTCGAAGGGAAAACATTTTCGCGGAAATAAAGTATCGCCCAAACGCAGTTCATCAAGCAGAATGAAAAAATTCGTTTCACTCAACGAATTTTCGTCATGTTGATTTGAAATCTCAAAACTAATAACAAATCAATTGTTGAAAATGCATTCTACTATCTTTAGGCAATATTAATAAATGTTCTAGTATTTTCCTATGATAACGAAATGTTCGTATTGGGTCGATTTTAATAAATATTTCCATTTCCTTGCAGCGTGGCGACTTTAGTGAGGTGGCAACTTTAGTGGCATTGACGGTAACTGTTAAGTGACTACGGACTACTCGGGACTAGTAAGCGACCTCAAGTTCATTTTGAGACCTAGTAGTAGATCTTTGAGTCATTCATTGTGGTTTGTCACTATGCTTTTCTGTTTACAAATTCAATCCAGATTATTATCTGACATAGTGGCAAATGAGAACATTTTTTTGTTGCCATTCTGACAAAATTCATTTTTGAGTCCTAAGTGAGTAAATTTGACTCAATTAGTCAATAATATTTCATGTGAGTGCAGACCAGACCAGTAGTAGTAAGTATCGTATCACTATCATGGATAGACCAGCATTATTATAGCTACCATAATAAATTTAATATACCGGTACCTTTGATATTGTTTGAATTTTTCAAAACCTTGAGTAGAGAAGGGAATAAAAAATTAACTGGTTCAAAAAAATCTCTTGTTTGCCACCAAGCCCACTGCACTATACTACCTAGCCTAATACTAATAGTACCTATGAAAAAAAGGCTATGATCTAGATTCCAGAATAAAGATTTAACTCTAATATTGGAATAATCATAATTTTTACTTGAAAGTTAAACTATGTTACTCCATTATCAGATAAATACTTTGTGTAAATTTTAAATTTTGGCGCAGTCTACTGAGTCTAGACAGTGAAATGTGTAAATCCAGACAGCAAATAAAGAATATAGGTAGAAATTTTCTGACCAATTTGGAAGATAGGCCTGTAGTTTCCTAAAACAATTGTTTCATGTGTGATTTTTGAAAATTGCAGATAAAAATAGGTAATTAATATTAATTAGGTATTCCTATTCTTACCTAGAGAAAATTGGAAAAAGCTATAGGCAAAGGTGGCATTGGTCATTGGCCAGATTCATGGTTGGCTTCTGCCCAATTTTTCAGTTAGGCTTTCCATGCCATGACTAGAGATTTTTTGTGATTTTTGGAGCCACAATACTCCTACTAGATGAATTATGCCCTAGCAAATTGTTGATAGAAGTGCACGTCACCGCAAGTGAATGTGTGAATTTTCTACTTTATGCACCGTACTCTTTTTAACTAGTAGGTAGATGGAAGATAATTCATCTAGTGACTACAAAAATGGCATGAAAGCTGTAATTTCAACTTGTAAAGGAGAAAATATATTCCATGCCTCTTACTAATAACCCATGATTTGATGAGATCTGTTTTCTATTGATAAAAATACATTGTTGAATTTAGGTGAGACTTGATTTCTTCATAATTATAAGCTTAATATTTTCATTTACTAAAAATTTTATGCATTTCAGGATCCAAAATGATGGCACCACTTCATCTGCGTAAAATTTTCATTGGCGGGCTGGACTACAGCACCTCAAGTGATGTTCTCAAGCAGCATTTTTCAGCTTATGGCGATGTAGTTGATGCTGTAGTTATGAAAGACCATTCTCTCAACAGGTGAGAGATTAAGTGAAATAATGATAACTTTTTCTAATTATTAATATGTAATTATCAAGACAAAGCAATATTTCTTTGCTCATATTTGTTTGGTAGGGCCAATTGACAGCTAATTACACAGAATTTTGTTGATTCAAAAAGCTATATCATATGTAAAATTCCAAGTAAAACTAGTACATTTATAAATATTCTTTTAGAAATTTAATGCCTATTACTAGCAAATAAGTAAACATTGGAAAAAGAACTTGATAATGTTTTTTTATATGTAGTTAGGAACTTGAGCCCTAATGTTTTCCTAAACAACAATAAATTGCTTTGTTGAACTGAGTTATTTCTCAATATTTAGCCTCATTCATAATTCCAAGTGCTTGAATATTTGCACATTCAAAGACAGAATGTATTGTAAAACATAGTACTTAAGATACAATGTGGCTCTATAAATAGATAACTGTTAAGGCAACTGTATACGTGTTAGTAGAATATGATTCATTAATGATATATAGTAAGAAATTAGTTGTTTAGCAATTTTCTTATTGCTATCAGAACATGATAGTTATAACTATCATAATTTACAGCACTGTGATAGGCTGCTAGCAGCTTAACCCAGCATTGCACTGAACAGATATACCATATGTTAAGCACCACAATCCCAACACATATTTTTGAACAAACCTCCATAAATATGTAATAGATTTTTATTTCTCTCCATATCTAGATACTTGAACTATTTTTGTAATTAATCATATAGCTTTTATTTTAATATAATGTTTAGTCTCCTTGGAATATTTGGCTCATTAAACTTTATGAGAAGTTTGAACTACCAATGTTGATATGCATTCAATTCTGAAATTTTTTTGCAGTGAGCTGTATCACAGGTTAACATTCTCATTCTAAGATTCATTTGGATGCATATCACCCAAATCTGTGTCAAATTAACTTGTGATTTCTAAATTTGTTCAATTTTTCAGGTCTCGGGGATTTGGTTTTGTTACATTTACCAATGCAGATCATGTGGATGCTGTTCAAAGAGCTCGGCCACATAGAGTAGATGGCAGAGTTGTGGAGACCAAACGAGCTATGCCACGCATGGAAACGACTAATCTACCTTCAAAAAACTCTACTTCAGAAGGCTCAAACAATAGACTCTTTATTGGAGGCTTACCGCAGGTAATTAAAAAAGATCATGTTGTTGTCTATTCTTAAAAATTTTAACTAAACTCAATTTTGGAATTTAATTACACGTGTGTGTAATGGCAGAACAGAGTCACTAGTTTATATAAAATTGCCTTCTTATATTACATGGCTACATTTCAATGATTATAAGTGGGGAACAAGATACTTCAACAAACACCTCGGGCTTATGTAAACTCAGAAGGCTGCACTTGTATATATTTTTAAAAGATTATGCTTGGTTCTTCTCTTTGTAGAGTAGTTGACAGATAGAGTTGTAGGTATGTTTATTTTTATTCATCCATAAGCATTGAATATCCATTCAGCCATTATTCTATTTATTCTTCAATTTATCAATTTAACAAAACATAATATGAAGATGACCGTCACTTGATTTAAATTAGGACTATGCTCAATTATCTTGATGTTCTCTTGGCTAAAATCTTTTTGGCTAACTCTTGATACCAGTAAATGCGTATTAGGTATAGGTGTAATAACTAAATGTATTTAAACATAATTTTCAACAAACTACTATCTAACAAAATAGATGAAACGCATCAGCTTACTTTTTAAGATACTCACTTTGGTAATAATATATGACTATTTGTAGTAGTAGTAATTTTTTTCATTCACTTTTTTCAGAATCCATCAAAGATATTTCTCAGAATCCTCTTTTAATCCTGATAATAATTTTTCTTTGACACTTTTTTCTGTTATTTTCATCAGGACGCCAAAGAAGCTGATATTCAACAGTGCTTTGAGAAGTTCGGTCAGATCACCTGTGTGAACATCATGTATGACAGCTCCAGTGGACGGCATCGAGGATTTGCATTCATTGATTTTAATGACTATGATCCTGTTGACAAAATTCTGTGTGCGTTATAATGCCCATTAGCATAAAGTTTTTAACTACCTTATATTTACTCATCTACAAATAAAATGTTTATCATTTATTGGTTATTTTTGGTCAAAATTCACTCATTTTGTATTCTTGTGACTTATTTTAGTTTTAATTAAGGCTGTTGACAATGGGTGATTTTATTAAGTGTCGAAAAGACTTCATAATTCATTCACATAAGTCATTTAGAGATATATTGAAGACTAAAATAAGCATTTTCTTATTGTTTTCAGTGACCAGACATCACGTTATAAAAGGGAGATCAATAGATGTTAAAAAGGCGATCAGCAAAGCAGACATTAACAAATTGAAGAATTTTTCCTCTGGTAATGCGACGGATGCTCAAGCTATGCTGCACACATTATTGCAAAGCGCGGCCTCACTGCCGGCTCAGGCGTCAACTCTACTGCATCCACATGCTACTGCTACTGCGTCCATACGTCTCCGTACTGCCGCAACTCGACCACATTTTCCTACAGCTAATACAGTTCCAATTCGCGTTCCTGCGAATGCCATTCCAACCTTTGCACATAATAATGTCACTTCCCCATTCAGTAAGTTTGTCACTACTGTCGCTTTTGCTGTAGCTTTACTCAAAATTTAAATACAGTCTAGTTTAGCAATTGTAGTTTGAATTGAATATCTTCAGCTATCGGCTAACCTCCTGGGCACCGATACAATTTTTTTGTGTGCTTTATGCAAACGTATTGCATTTTTTTGCTCCTTTTTGTTTGAATAGTGATTACAGCTATCTTTTATTTTACACATTTATTTCAGGTTCAGGGATTCAACCACAACTGAACTCATTTAACGCAAGCAATAATATACTTGGTGCTGGAAGGCAACAGCAACAAAACCCTAATAACCATGGTTGGCAGTACAGCGTTAGCAGCACAGCTGAGGTGCTACGATGTAACGCCGGCTCAAGAGCTAGAGCTGGAAGCAATGGCAGCATTGAAACGCTAAATAACCAGGAAACCAGTTCTAATATAAGTTCTGGGAAAGACCAAGTTCATGACCAACTAAATCCTGAATTGATTCAAAATATATCAAATCATGAAACATCTAGAAACGTTGCAACTCTGAATAATCACTCTAGTACAAAAAATTACGCTAATGCTGAAGTATGGCAAAGCAATGCTAACTGTGACGTGTGGCGCAACAAAAGCCAAGACGATAAAATTTCAAGTAGTACGAGTGCGATGCTCACAGGTATTAAAAGTGAGCCTCATCCTGGAATTTCTACTTCATCACTAGGTTTGTTGATCAAGTCAGTTTTGAAATCAAACCATTATGACACTTTGGCTAAACAATGTGTTCCCCTATTGCGACCATATAAAATTAAATTGTTATGATTATCTGTTTTTACTTCCTATACAATTGAGTGCGTTTACGTGAAAAAAAATTACTACACTTTATCAAGCAATGCTGAATGTTTTCAATTTGTAATTTCGATTTGTTTTGTAATCTAAATTTACTTTTGTTTATGTGTACATCTTCTCTCCAGGGATCGCAATCAAATGCGAGGATGCACCAATGTCTGACGATGGAATGTCCAGCGATGCCAGTCGTATTATCAACGGTACTGGAGATATGGGCCCTACCGACGCTTGTAGCAACAGCATACAATTTAACGGAAGAACGCATGATGAGGCAAATTCTTCCAATTTCAATGCAAGAACAACTGATGGGAATTCAACACAATCCTCTTCTGTA
The DNA here is from genome assembly GCF_000764305.2 of Hyalella azteca. Classification (NCBI taxonomy): domain Eukaryota; kingdom Metazoa; phylum Arthropoda; class Malacostraca; order Amphipoda; family Hyalellidae; genus Hyalella; species Hyalella azteca. Next base: position 86,271 of record NW_025942036.1, on the reverse strand, counting down.
AACGAGTCTCTTCAAAACGGATCCTTGGATATGTGTCCACCCAATGCTCATTTACTCTTCATTGAACCCTTCTGTGGTGGATCTCATAAGCAGCTTCTGCAGACTATTTTATCTAGTAAGTGAATTTTATCAAGAGACAATTTTATCCAGTATGTGAATTTAGAATGTGATTTGCTTCTCCAATTGCAGTATTTAATCACACAGGAAAGAATCACATCACGTGCTCATCACATGGATTAATACATGTCTGAACTTAGCAACAGTTGCGTGTTTACTCGCATATTTCGCAAGATCAGCAGACCAAATAATGAAAATCCCTACAAATAGTTAACAAATCATTATCAGCCACCCACTTGCCATTATGTTTTCATTTATAAACTTAGTTGCAAGAACTTGGTCCTGGACAGCTATATTTTTCAGTGCTAGTTTTCGTCTTTCAGTCTAATATGGTACTATAAATTTCCCGGTTTTCCTACCCAGCATCTGGACTCACACCTCCCGATGCGGCCGCAGTTTTCACCTTGCCAGCCAAGAAGTGGCATTGGCGCGCCCGCACCTCAGCCCTCAACTTCAGCCAAAGTATCCCGTCTACGCACCTATTCAGGGTGAGGAATGCGGCACCTAGGACCGTGCTATCAAAACTTTCTCACGTATACACGTTGTAGTTGTTTATTGCGTCCGTCACGCTCACCTGGGGGAGAGCTCAGGTGGTGGGCGAGGGGAAGGCACCGGAAGAAGGGGGAGATGGGCGAAGGCAGGGAGGGTGGCCAGGAACGCCGCTGCCTCCACGGGGCTGTCCCACAGTGAGGAGACGCTGAGGGACGTGGGGAAGGCGGGGCAGGCGAAGAGATGCTGGACGGGCTGGAGGGGATTCCGGCACTCCGGGCAGGCGGAGCTAGGGAAGCGTCCGATCCTAGCGGAGTAGGACGCCAGGGAGCTGTAGTATTCCGAGCGGAGCTGGGATAGCGCAGAGCGGTAGGGGCGAGGGAGTGAGGCCTCCACTGATGCAATCGGCGGTGGCGGGGCTGCGAGGACGGCGTTGATAGCGTCAATCGCCGCAACGCGGGAGGCGATCTCCCTGCGGAGGGACCGCTTGGCCTCTCCGTAGGCACTTGCGTCGAGGTTCGGCCACAAGATGGCTGAACCTCGACTGGATGGAGGCTTTCATATGGCGGTTTCCGGGGGAGCAGAAACGATGAGGAATAAGGTATGGGAGGGCGCTGGCGAGGAACTGGGCACAAGCCAGGTCCAGGTGCGCGGACAAGGGGAGGAGGACACCGATCTCCTGGTGAGGATGGGCGATTGGGGCCATTTTGAGGCAGCCGGTGGCTAGTCTCAATGCAGTGTTTTGTATTATCTGCAGGCTGGCAACTGCTGAGCGCGAGGCGACAGGGTACCAGATGGGGCCGCGTAGTTGAGGATTGGGCACGTGATGGTTCGGTAGGTGGCAATAATGTTCTCCATGGAGAAGCCCCAGTTGGTGCCAGCGAGGGCTTTTAAGATGCAAAGAGAACCCGTCGCTTTCGTGGCGATGGCTCTTACATGAGGGGAGAACGTAAAGTGGACGCCCGTATCCCAGGTGACGCCTAGGATTTTAGGAGTTTTATCCAGGGGGATGATGCCGTTGCAGATAGTGGCAGATGGGTGGGATCGGGATTGGTGCGTATCTGGGGTGAAGAGCGTAACCGAGGACTTGCCAGGAGCCACGCCCAGTTTCTTGACAGCCGACCAATCTGAGACGCTGCGAAGGAGCACAGCGAGCTCAGCCTCCGCAGCCTCGAGCCTTGGTGTCGACACGAAGATGGTATAAGGTCATCCGCGTATGAGGCAATGTTGGAGATTGGCACTGGGATATCGGAGATGAAATGGTTAAAGAGGGCCGGCGAGATGACCGAGCCCTGGGGAACGCCCGAGTGGATAGCTCTGAAAGGCGATTGTGTTCTCAGGTAGAGGCAAGATGCCTGCCTGCCTCTGAGGTAGCAGCACAGCCAGCGGACCAGGTTATGATGTAGGACCGAAGCCGCGACCATGCTTAGAAAGAGACGGTGGTCGACACTGTCGAAAGCCTTCGAGGGGTCGACTGCAGCGGCGACTGTGCGGGCTGGAGGGCGCCGGTGACAGTGGAGTGTCCCGGTTTGAAACCATGTTGCGAGGGGACGGTGGTGAGGGATCCTAAGATGTACGGGAGCACAAGACGCTCTAGGATATTGGCTGCAGGGAAGATGAGGGAGATAGGGCGGTATGAGGAGCCCTGGTTTCCGGGTTTGCCCGGTTTGAGGATTGGAATAATTATTGAATTTTTTCAAATGGATGGGATAAAGGCTGTGGGAACGGAGATGTTAAAAATAGGGGTGAGGAACTGGACACCTCGTGGGCCGAGGTGCTTGAGGTGAAGGATCGTGAGGCCATCTGGACCTCGAGCGGAAGAGTTGTTGGCGGCTGCGATGGCGAGCTTCACCATGTCGGGTGTGAAAGGGGATAAGTCCCTGTCGAGGAGGTGTTCAGCCCGGATTCGACGTATGAGGCGGCGGGTGGAGGGGCTTTGAGAGTGCGGAGCGATCGAAGTGAAGAGCTTACAGAAGGCGGAGGAGATCTTGTGCTGGGAGGAGAGGGAATTCAGACCAATTGGATTGGCTGATTGGGGGGCGGGAGTGAGGTTACGCTTTCCGGCTAGAGAGCGGAGGAGATTCCAGTGCTTAGAAAAACATGGGCTTCGGGTCCCCCTTTCGAGGACGGGGAAAGATTATCACCCACGCACATGAACTAACTCCAAACAGTCCAGAATGCAGCACTTAGGATAGCCACAGGCTGTACCGCAGACACTTCCAAACGTTCAGACACTTCCTTCACCAAGAAACCAAACTCCTACCCCTAACACAACACCTCAAACTTCACGCCTACAACTTAGACAGAAAGCACAAAACCCAACCCACCCACTGCATACCCTCACCCTTCAGCCGCACCCACACCGTCTCATGAAAAAAAACATTTTCCACAACACAGGTTTCACCACCAACATAGATACTCCGCCTGCACAAGCTACACAGGACACAATCAAACAAAATCTCAAAACAATCCACACTACAATTACAGAAAACTATCTTGCAACCCTCCCTCACAATAAAATTTTAAACATGCACGCACCACAGATTCACCCATCTGAAATCAACCTACCTAGACCTGCACGCAGGAACCTTGCCCAACTTCGCACAAATAAATCACCGCTACTTCTCTCATATCTAAATAAAATAGACCCTGCCACACACCCTTTTCTCCTGCCCTAAAATGCCCACATCCCTGTCGGTGGGTGACCTTTGGGCGGACCCCGTAAACGCTGCAGGGCGGCTGGCCCGCTGGGGCGACCGACTTGGCTGGCCCCAGAACTGGGTCTAGGCCCCGCTTCGCGCCGTGAAGCGAGGTGGGGAGGGTCAAGGTCAACAACGACAACATTCCAGGGCTTAGATTGGTTTGTGCGCCTGCTGCAAGACGCAAAATGTGTTCGCCATGTGTTCTTAGCATGGGCCTGATTGGAAATACTAATTTCCAGGTTAAGTTCTGGGAGCTGGGGGTCGGTTGGGTTGCGCGCCCTGATGTCATCCCTTGCTCGATGAGCAACCGGTTACCAGGGTTGACAGAGGGGGAGAAGTCTTTCCGGAATCCGGCAGCAGTCCAGCAGCAGTCGTCAAGACTTCTCTCAAGGTCGACTCACCGCCACACGAGGTGGGGGGAGGGGCCATCTCGAGTGCCGCTTCGATGGCTGCCGTGTATGCGGGCCAGTCAGCTTTTTTATAAAGTGACGTAAAGGCGGGCGGCCCGGGGGGTCGGCGGAGGAAGGGAGATGAATCAGGATTGGCAGGTGGTTCGAGTTGAGAGCGACTTGAGGAGGCCAGGAGGTGCTGAGGAGTAGATGATCGCTGATGATGGCGAGGTCCGGAGAGGAGGGCGGGCCATGGGAGAGGAGGCGGGTATGGGAGTCCTCATTGAGGTAGGCGAGGGAGGAACCGGCGACGAGGTCGTCGATTACGGTTCCTCACGCTGCGGCTCTCTGGTCGTCCGTGTGGGAGAACCAGAAGGGATGATGGGCATTAAAATCGCCCACTATCAGACAGTCGCCCGGTATGGAGACTTTGTCTGAAAGTTCCGGGGAATATCCCGGGGGCAGGAGGAGGCCGGTGGAATGTAGACATTAATGATTCGAAGAGGGGAACCATTAAGAGGGGTGGAGATTGCTATGGCCTCCATGGTGGTGTCGCCGCGTAGGAGGGGAGACATGTCTCATCCGGTGTACGGGACATCGTGGCGGATCAAGATGAGGAGACCGCAACCGTGACCACCGGGGCGGTCCCTGCGCTCCAGCGCGTATCCGGGGAAGGAGAGGGGGCGGGATGCAGCTGATAGCTTGGTCTCTTAGAGACAAGCAACCGCCACGTCGTTCTTGGCGAGGTAAGCAGCCAGTTCAACTGCACTGGATTGGATCCCATTACAGTTAAACTAAAGTACGCAGAGGTGGGAGGGGGCCAGCTTTGGGGGAGGCCGGGGATTCGGGCGAGGGAGAGGAGGGTCTGGCTGGGATGGGGTCAGACCGTCTGAAAGTAAGGCAGATCCAATCTTTGGAGTAGAGATGAATGGAACGCAGGCCGGAGCACCGCTTGTGGGTCCAGGTATTGCACCTGGAGCACAGGAACGAATATCCTCGCCACGTGACTGGGAGGGTGCAGACGGAGCAGGGGTCCGGGCCAGGGTTGGGATGGATAACCTGGGTCAGGAGAAGGACGAGTAGGGAGAATAGGTGAGAGGAGAGAAGGGCACAAGGTGCCCCTGGAAAGATAGTCGTCCAAAGATGTGGGTAGGGGAAAGGGGAGGCCGAGGTTCTCCAACCCTTGGTCGATAAAAAGGAAGAAAGAAGCATCCGTCCGGGAGCGATCTGGGCGGGGGGGCCTATGCCGTTTGGCCTGGTCCGCGAGCAAGCCGGGCATCCGGCCGACGCGTAGGCCAGGGTACCCCCACGACGTAGACGCGGCACAGATCGGGGGCACGTTTACACGTAGCGGCGTCTGTGTTTAGCATAAGTATACACGATTTCTGGTCTGTGTTTAGCTTTAATAAACGTCGGTTATTGGCTGACGGTGTTACGAACTCGCAACTATTTTTAATATTACCATAGTGTGTGTTTTTGTTCTATCTATAGCTTGAAAATTCGTTTTCAAGCCATTAATTATTAGTCACAGAGCGTGAAGTCAAAACTGTTACAAGATCGTTCAAGGTAAAATCAGCAATCTCAGATGAAAAATCGGCCAACATATACTACGATAGCACACCCCTGGACAAAATCAGGTTGAGTGATGTTTCGTTTCATAATATTTTGGATAACGAATAAAATCACTCTTGTTCATACATTCATATTCATAGAGTCCCTAAAACGTGTATAAATTGACGTTCTATGCTTTTCAGGTATTATTTTGCTCAGCAACGTTGAACTTGTGTGAGCTGATAGGACTGAGACCAGACCTCGCTCCTCTGCGCAAAATCATCTACTTCCACGAGAACCAACTCGTCTATCCTGTACGCGACACCAAAGAAAGGGACTTCCAGTACGGCTACAATCAAATTCTCTCAGCGTAAGTTATTTACCATAGGAAGATTCGCGCATCAATTGTATTTGAACGTATGCTCGCCTTCCCGATGCTCAAATAGAAATTTGCAAATTGCTACAAAATTAATATTCTATAAAAAAGTAATTCAAATATGCCAACATTTTTCACAATATTAGAAAGCTTGTGAAATTATCCATTGTATGGTATTTTTTGAAAAAAAATTTGAAGCTTATACAGTGCATATTCCCCAATGATCAATTAAATAAGTTGTATAGAGAGAAAGTAAATTCTGTCATTATTTTGGGGATCTTAATTATAATTGTTTAAAAGTATCTTTTGCAGCAAGTAAACATTTTAAATGTCATTAATTCTCACAGTGGTTCCTATGTATACATACATATCAATAGGTGAATGCTTGAAGTATTTGTTTTGCCAGTTAATTCGTGATGTAAAATATTCTTCTAATTTCGACAAATGCGTTTATCCGCCCGTTGTCACACCTACTATAGGAAATCTTGTTACCAGGCATTAAGATGGGAATAGTTTGAGTAGCTATGCAGAAGCAAAGAGTTGAAGCAACGTTTAGCGCCGTGCTGTCAAAAATCACTCAAGTGCACTCCGCGGCCTAAGTATACGTAACGTCCTCAATACACGTAGCAGCCTCAGGACACGTAGAAGCCTCAGGACACGTAGCAGCCTCAGGACACGTAGCAGCCTCAGGACACTTGGCAGCCTCAGGACACGTAGCAGCCTCAGGACACGTAGCAGCCGATTTCTCGTTTGTGATTTGTGGGTTTATCTTGGATCAGTAATTGGTTGATGGAGTTACGAACTCTGAAATAATTTTAATGGCACAATGTCAGGAGAGCTGATTCTTAAAGAAGGCATTTATGCTGGCAGGCTGGTAGCAGACCGCGTTGTCTTCAACTCCCAGTACAACCTCGAGTCGTTCATCAGGGAAGTGCCACGTCATCTCAACCTACAGAAGGACTGTCGGTCCGACACAAGCACCATCACGGCTAGTATACGAGCTAAAAGTCAGGTTAGTAACTAATGAAATATAAGTTCATTCATAGGCGCGTTCACTAGATCTATATGTGAGAACCATCTTTATCACTGCAGAGAAGCTGTTTTTTTTTAAATATAGTGCGTGACAATTTACCTACATCAGTCAGTGTAACAAAAATATATTGCTTTGAATTCAGAGCAATTTTCAGTATAGTGAGTATGCACCACTGAACGTGTCAAATATTGAAATTACGTGTCTACATTATCAATAATTTGTAGCCCCTAGTATAACTTATAGGTACTATTTGCTTACTACAGGTATTATATTTTCCTGTCGAGATAACAAGACTACCGCGCCCCAGAAAAGACGCCTTAGAGCCACTGCACATCATATGGCCTCACAGATGGTAAATTACACTAATGGCGCGTCTGTTCTTAACTTAATAATTTCAAATTACCACAATTCTTCCTTTATTTGAGTCAGGTCCTATTATATCTCGGCAATCACTAGGTATTTAACTACGAAGTTGCTATTCCCATTTTACCATTTTTGATAATCTGAGATTTATGTGCTGCTGGTGTGTTTATAAATTGCATTTTATTTTCTCGCTGTTATTTGGAAGATTCTGTTTTCTTGAAAAGTTTGCATTTTCTAAGTAGTCGATTTCTGTGCAGGGAACACGACAAGGACCCGGAAACGTTTTTCCAAGTTTTGTTCCAGCTGGCAGAACTTCAGTTGAACTTCCGTGTGTCTGTTCTGGGCGAGAACTTCTCTCAAACTCCCAGCATATTTGAGGAAGCCTTCCATCGCCTCAAGAACTTCATCGTCAACTGGGGTTATGCGCAGACTAGGGATAAGTGAGAGAACTTCCATCGAGTTCCATGCACCAGAGCTAAGGGAGAGAATATTGATGCACTATGGTTAAGAGAGAGAGAGTTTTGATGTATCAAGAATAAGTGAAAAGGATCTAATGTATTTGGTATAAGTAAGAGTGCTTGGGTCCATCAGGGATAAGTTATAGGACTTAAATGCACGTGGAATAAGTTATAGGACTTTGATGCACCAGGGATAGGTTATTGAACTTTAATGCGCCTTGGATACGCGAGGAGACTCAGATGCACCGAGCTTGAGAGAAAGAACTTCAATGCATTAATGCTTCAGGGAAACGTGGGTTTACATTAAACCATCAATCGTTTATTTCATGGCTGGGTTCATGAACGATTCTTTAGAAAAGTAAAAAGAGAGGGATAAAAATATCAATGGTACAGATAAATTTGCATACTTTATTGTATGTTGTTCGTGTACGTTCATAGTAATGAAAACTGACATATCATAGTAACTGACATCACACGCCTGTAGTAGTGCTCTGTATAATCTAATGTAATGTAGTGTAGTAATGTGTAGAGTGCGAGGCTATGGTGAATATAGCCTCAGGATATATTCAGGTGTTAGATTAGAATTTTTAGCTATTTTCTTGCAGGTATTGGGAAATACTGCACTCGGGTGACGTTGTGGTGTCGACCGCTCATCACGAGTTCTTTGGGGTTGCCATGCTGGAGGCTGTGGGCGCAGGCTGCCTCCCACTCTGTCCCAATCGTCTTGTTTATCCAGAAATTTACCCAAAAGTTGGTATTTTCCACTTATCATATGTTTGAGAAACTAAGCATAATCCGATTGGCTATAATCTCTCTTTTAGAAATGTTTTATACAATCCTTGTGAGCTCCTGAAACTTGGAAATAACTTCATCTTGTTTTGGTTCCTTTTAATAATCAATTACCTCCTACAGATTTAAGTGGGCATATAACATGTTCAGCATAAATGACGTAATTTATAATGGTTTCTAGCAGTTGGAAAATTGAATACGCTAGTACGTCTGCTCTGAAAAGTATGCGAATGCTACTACATTTAGCACTAATTAAAAAATTTGTAACTCATAAAATATTTACAACAATTGTAATAAAATTGAATAATTGGACTAACTTGTGCAGGTTTATTTCTGTCATATGAAGCATTAACGCACAATGTGCAATAAGCAAATAATTAATAATATGTTGAATGAGTAATTCATACACTTCTTTAGCTCTCAAAAATTTATTAGAAAATACAGTGAATTATCAAATGCGTCTCTTATCATTTATGTACGTTTGTATATTTATAACTTGTTCATGTAACTATGTATAGTTGTTTGAATTTAACTTCACCATCAGGAGTGTTTGTACAACACGCAGCAGCAGCTGGTCAAAGCGCTGGCTAACTTCTGCCGTTCCCCTCACCATCTGCGCTCCGCGCTGCGACCATCTCTGGATCTGAATAATTTCAGCTGGTCTACTCTAAGACCTCAGTACGCTCGCCTTCTCGATCTTGCCGACTGAAATTTATAGGAACCTGGTATGGAACATGTGCCTACTGACACATTCTAGGAACATGTGTCTACCGACACATGTTTTTCGAGCATCTGTGAACGTGGGCAGCATAAAAGACGTAATTTATGATGGTTTCTAGCAGTTGGGAAATTGAATGCGTCTGCTCTGAACATGTAATGAATTATTGAACAGGTAATGAATGATTTCGTTTGCCAAACTGAAATGATAGATTCAATTGATTTAGTTCGGTTTTGATTAAACTGAGCCCTGGACTAAAGGGCATCTATTCCTTATGTTATTTTTCGCTCAGACGTTCGTCGTCAAATGCAATTTTTTGTCATCAAATGCTACGGTTAATAGCTCATACTAAGGTCGGGTATCATTGTTAATTTTATAAATATCTAAGTAGAAAGGAGAGTGGCCTGTAGTAGGTATTGTAGGTAACTTAGTCTGTCTGATGTCGTCAAGTAGTTAGTGACTATCACGTCTTGAAGTTGAAAATTACTATTTCCGTCTCGAAGTTGCCGTTGACTCGAGTATCTTGTAGCTGTTGCTTGGTGGTTTATCTCATAGCTGTTGCTAGGTGGTTTATCTCATAGCTGTTGCTAGGTGGTTTATCTCATAGCTGTTGCTAGGTGGTTTATCTCGTAGCTGTTGCTAGGTGGTTTATCTCGTAGCTGTTGCTAGGTGGTTTATCTCGTAGCTGTTGCCAGATGGTTTATCTCGTAGCTGTTGCTAGGTGGTTTATCTCGTAGCTGTTGCTAGGTGGTTAATCTTGTAGCTGTTGCCAGATGGTTTATCTCGTAGCTGTTGCCAGATGGTTTATATCGTAGCTGTTGCTAGGTGGTTTATCTCGTAGCTGTTGCTAGGTTGTTCAGTTCAGTTTGCTGGGTGATGTCTTGCCGTAAAATTAATGGTTAGATTTCCAGCCGTAATTGGTGGGGTTATTCCTACCGTAGTAGAAATTAACTAAAAGGCCATCACGTAGCTATAGTTTATTGGACCATCATGTAGCTTTAGTTGATAGGGCCAGCATGTTGCTATAGGTGATTAGACTATAATGTAGTTTTAGCTGATGGGCCAAACATGTAGCCAAAATTGGTTGGGCTATCATGTAGCTGTAGTTCTTTGAGCTATTTGTAGTTGTAGTTGATAGGGGGCAAACGTGTAGCCATAGTTGTTGGGCTAGCATGTTGCTATAATTGATTGGGCTATAATGCAGTCGTAGTTGTTAGGGCTTGGATTTTGCCAAAGTTAGTAGGGCTAGCATGTTGCCATTGTTGTTTGGGCTGTCGTGTGGCCCTAGTTTAATGAGCTATCATGTAGCCAAAGTTGGATAGCCTATCAGGTAGCTATGGTTGATTGACTATCATGTGGCCTTGTCCGGTTAGACTATCGTGTAGCTGAATTTGAATGGGGGCCATCATGTCGTTGTATCTGAATCAACTATCATACATCTGTACTTCAACGGGCGACCATTTATCTGTTTGAATTGGCTATTATTTATACGTATTTGGATGGGTTATCATGTAGCTGTAATTGGGTGGGCCATCATGTAGCTTTAGCATAATTAGCGATTATGAAGTTGCAGTTCAATGGCTTACTTTCTTTTTGCCGAGGTTTATAGGTCGATTTCATAGCCGCCGCAGGTGGCTCAATTTTGTCGATCTCACGAGTTTCTCTGTGGAAAATGTAACATCCATCAGCTTGGTGAACGTTTTGAAATGCCTGAGATGGTCATGTAGTTCTGACCGCCCCTGAAATGTGTTCGTACAGAATCTCAATACTAACCTTAAAATCCTTGGTAAATCTTTGCCATCAGGCACTATTCGTTTCTAATGCAGAGACTATTGTGTCTTTGAATTGTATTTTTTTTTGTTTAATAAACTTTTTCAAATAATATCTTAATCGGTTCCTTACGTCCAGTTAACGTATTGCTATTCGTAACGCGACATATCTAAACAAGGCATGAGCTAAATTTCCTCTACCATGCATAATTAAAAGGACTTACAGAGCCTGGCTTCTGTCCAAACAATCGGCGAGTACTTCAAGAAACAGTCAATGCCTGCATCATTTTTTTATGTTGAATTTCTAAATCTGAGATTCGATCAATATAATTTTTTCTGGTCAATTTTTTCCTGATAGGACATTGTAAAATCAACTGCCAGTGCTTTCAATTGGGAGAAAATATTTATTTTCTGAATACGCGGATAGCTTGCTTTCGCCTTTCAGGATGCCAAGTAATTTGCATTAATGATGTAAATGATTTGGCGTGTTGCAGCTCCACAATTTTTCCAATGGCCTTCTTAAAAACTATGTTTTTCTCAGGCAGACGTTTTTCATGAACTAAAAAGTTTCAGTAACGCCCTCCGAAAGTCTTACCGGAAAGGATACAAAAATTTTTCACTTTTGCCTTCAATTAACTCCCTGTTATGTTATCCATGTTAATTTGAGGCACATCGGGCTTAAATTTAATCACGGACAAGCGGTTAGATATATAAAAGAATGTCGGGCCCAGACGAAGTGGGATTGCAAAAATACTGTCCTGTTATTGGAAAAGAATGAATGCTATAAATACTGAAAGATTGGCGCCATATATTTTTCATTGACTGGTCTTATGACCAACCCTGTATATATAGATCAGTCGCCATAAAACTGTAGATGTTCATGAGTAACGAGACGACGAATCGATAATAATTAGAATTCATATGCCAATTCAATTTATTACTTTAAACAAGTTAATCTAGAAAGGATTCCTTCAGCGTATCTAACAATATCAATTATCTCCTTATTTTGACTAAACAGCAAAGTAGGTGTTTGTATACGTGAGGATAGCGTAATGCTAAACACGTCTTTGCTTTATTATTTAATTATTATTTGGCGTTTAGCATCAAAGGTTTGCTACATTAGTTGTAAATTCTGCATTAATTTTTTACAGTGGCAGTATAAAACTTGTTCTTGAGTTTAGATAGGTCCGTTAATGAAATACAAAATACATTGCACTAGAAAATATGTATACAACATGTATTATAAGTTCAGGTTGCTGTTCAGTGCGAAATGATATTCAATATTTCACTTAACTATTGGGCGAATCTACGCTCAGAAATAACACCATGACGACCTGTAACTGAAAAAAAAAACATGACGACCTGTAACTGAAAAAAAACATGACGACCTGTAACCGAAAAAAACATGACGAACAAAACTGTTTGGCGCGTCGACCGAATGACAGTAAAATAATTCCTTCGCTTAACACCATACTATGCGGTCGCCTATGAAAGATAACAAATGAACTGAGAATAAAACAAAACAGTGAAATTGGTACGTTGTATGTATAAAAATGGTCCCCGTCATAATACTGATCAACTGTTTGCGTGTTCTGCAAAAATCTGGAAAGATACTAAATGTGTCGCGATTAATAGAATCATTTCAATAGCTATCCCTTCACACTCAAAGAAAATCAGGCTTCGGTTTTGATAAAAAAAAAGGCAAAACTCCACGCAGAAAATAACATTTGGTATCATAAAACGTAGTAAACCAAGGTTTAGATCACAAGAGATAAGCACCAAAAAGATGACTGTTCAGGTACCTCTACGAGACACACCAGCCGACAGATAGTTTACAACATTAATGTTGTGTAGAAACATTCACGAATGTAAGTAGCATCTTTTATTCTCTTCAGCCGCCACCCTGCGCTCCAGTACACAGTCCTGGTATACGCTTCAAGTTGCAAACAAGAGCTAATGGTAGATACAGGACTTCCAAATAAATTTGTCTAAGAAAAAGCCCAGGTTTCTCATTTTTTCTCAATTATATTAGGAGAACTATTCTTAAACTAATATACTATGTATGTACAACAAGTAATGACTATCAAGGTTCACAGGGAAGAATGTAACTGTAGCCTGGCGGTGAAATTTGTTATCCACTTTCTCAATAAATGAAAGACCCGAATGTTAGCTAACTGAAGCAGGAAGTATTATATTTAGCCTTATTGTATAGTTGACTAAAATAACCTTTCTTTCAATACAAAATCAAAATATCTTCATACTTTACAAAATATTAAAAACCCAAAAGCTACTAACGACTGACATCATTTTGTTATTAACTAGACAATCACAGTTAAGAAACGGAATCAATCGACCATCAAATTTCATTCCTAAAATTTTCACTTTGTTGTAAACAGCATAACGAGTTCGATGGTGACACGCCAAACATAACCAGCACCAGTTTTAAAGTGTAAAACGAAAAATGTACGAAACGACTAAGTACGAAAAATATAAATCCTTAATTTCAGTTCGCATGGAATTTTTTTCCGTTCCAATCATCCAAATAAGATCGGCCATCTAATGGATACCAGTTTCATTTTCATCGCAATTTAATTAAGTAGCCTCCATCATCCCCCAAAACCTATCAACTGTTTTCCCATACTATTGAAGCTACAAAAATACAAAAACAATAACAATTCACGATGTATCAAACGCTCACAATCACACACTCATAAAAACAAGCTACACGTCAAAAAGCTGCCAGTCCAGGCTCCGAGCTCACAACGCTCCTAGGGAGCAATGGCATCTTCAATATGAAAACGTGCACCATTTCTGAACCAGAAATGTTGTGGCATACTAAAAATGAATTCACTGTATCGTTACATTTATCGGAAATCTTGCTTCGTTAAAAAAACTGCACTTCAATATCGATTTATTGATGTGGACTTCATACGTTGAATCACGACTCACCCGGGCAGAATTAGTATGAACATACATAGCCCTAGCTTACAGCACTTACTTCCATGACTTCGTTTTCAACTCTAAACTGAAAGAAGCTAGAGCCATTCTGCCATATTAAAGAGCGCTTTCCTATTAAAATCAGTTACAATAGCTCCGACATCAGATAGTAAGCTACTGACTGATATAATAATTCATACGTGTTCCGGTGTAATTTTTGTCTCAGTAGAGTAAAATACGTGAGTAGGTCAATGTTTGGATTGGATTTTTTTCTCGCGATCGTCGTAGAGACTGAGCGGACACGTGAACTTCTTCCCTTCGACGAGAGACTTCAGACCCTCGCCTCCGTATGATACCAGCGGAGAAATTTCCACCACCACGGGATTCTCGTCCCAGTTCAGCTCCTTCTGGCTGCAATTTGAAGCACAAATTAGTATCAATTAATGAGTACTGAGGAGTAAGTTTTGTACTGTGAAACACTAAAAGATTTATTTGTGCGCAATTATGAAAATTGCCGAAGCCATTGAAATTTTAGCAGCATAGTAGAAAAACCTGTCTTGAGATTTTCATTGAATTCGCTGCAGCAGAACTATTATAATATTGATTACTATATAAAATAATTACTGACGTCACAAAAGTAAATAATAATGTTTGCAATGATCAGCGTCGGATAAAACGCAAGCTGCAGAGCGCTCAAATAACAGCAAAACTTGAAGTTTACGTTAGTAAGTCTTTATGAATTTACTCAAAAAAATACTATACAATTGCAGGTATTTAACTCGTATACATTGCAGGTATTTAATATCAAATAAACCTCGTACCAACGTGTATTTCTAAATCTAAAGCATTACATATTCTAAGCAACTTACATACATTACCAAACACGTCCTCTAACCTAAACGATGAAGTAAATGTAACGAAAGCATGAATCAGCATTGACATATTAAAACGACATAGAAATGGAATATAGATTATCATCTGGAAAGAAAACTTAAATGCACACCAAGCCCCAGGAGCCGTGAAGAGCCAAAAGCAAAAAACTGAACGGAAGAAAATTTACATCTTAAACAGAGATATCCGTTTTGATTGAATTACTAGAATCGAGTTTGGTAGGTTAGACAATCAATCCAAACTCAGAGCATCGCTGAAATTTAAACGTTTAGCTATTTTAGGGCTTAGCATAGTCTGATACCCAACGATCAATTTAGAATTGAAGCAGAAATTGTGGCGTCTAACCTTGAATAGAAAGAAAACAGAATCTGGTAACCGAATTAGAGATCATATTACCACCAAAAATGTCATGAAATGAACATTATTGAGACGCTTGCTTACCTGCATATATCGGGCTAAAAATAAAACTGCCATCGTTTTGCCAACTGCCATTTACAAGTGATAATTAATCTAGTAAAGTAAACATCACCATTGAAGCCATAGGTCGGTTACATAGATACGCAGATAACCGCAGGTTGCTGCTCAGAAAAGCTCATTCGTCAACACAGACACAAGGTGAGAAATCATTGCCGACTGAAACGTACGTACACATTCAACACAATAATCACCGCAAACTCCCGTTTAAATCGTTGATAAAATAAGATAATCACCACAAACGCCCAAGCGAAAAGTTAAGTATCACCAGGATGTCTTTTATAAATAACATAAAAAGTGCTAAGTTATTTTGAATGACATCTCATATTTATTTATTTAAAATGAGAAGCAGGTATGGCAACAGAAGCAGAGGGGACTCACTCAGAGTTATTATTTGTCTCCGGGCAGCCGTTTTCTGAACATTTAGGAGCACGAGCGGGGCTGGGGTGGGAAAGGTAAACAAAGGGAGAGGGTAAAACAAAGCTCAAACTCGTAAAACAATGAACGGGTCAAACTGACGCGAAATTCTTCGGCATATATAACAAATACGAATATTAGTTGCTCATTTCAGTAGGACTAGTACAAGTTTTAAATTGCATATTGTGAAAAACGTTTGATCTGGAAAAGTTGAAAGTTTGAAGAAAGTGAAAAGAAATACCAAGTATCGAATAAACTCGAAAAGGACAGATTAGTGCAATACGTTCACAAAAATAAAAATAAAACTTGAAAATAATTCACTATTTTCGTTTATGATCGGAAAAATTAAAGCAAAGTACCAGTCAACAACTCATTCATAATATTTCAAAATTCCCCCCGCCCCCCCAAAAAAATAAAAAAAAACAGGCGTGATAAGAGAGATAATAATTCTACCTAAAAACTTCAAAACCACATACATTGCTGGACGATCATACCAAAAGGATCAAACAATTTGGTACATTTATATCAAGATTCCGCAGCTCTAACGACGGTCGAATCCTATAAATGCATTTAAAGAAAGACTGTGATGGCCAAAAACAGTAATTTATGCGTATTAATACAGCTCTTTATGTGCACTAGTTGCAGAGCTTGCAACTAAAACCAAATTGAGTACAATTGAGAATACACATCACAAGGGATAGATAGTTTAGTGAAAGATAGTTTAACAAACTCATAAAAAAAGGCAACTGGAAATTATCTGATAAAAACCTTTTCACACATGAGCCACAAATCTTCACAGCCATTAGCAATCCCTTAAATATGGTCCACTCAAAAATATACGATTTTCTAAATGGGTTAAATAAACACGATTAACATAAAGCAATATAAAACTCTATTGCTTTAAGACGAATTAGCCACACGCCATAAAAATGCTTGGTGCCCAGCCTCCCTCACACTGTGCTGCCACACGCAATAACACGCGAAGTAACGACCTCATCAATTATTTAATTGATTATTGCTGTGATTTCCAACTTACGAATGAATAATTTCTAGCAATCGATAGATACATTATTGGAACGATTAATGTTCAGCATTCAAAACTTTATTATACAATTCAGCAAGGTTGGGAATCACTGCAAGCGTCGCTACTGCGACCAAGACGCAGCAGGTTACCTGAATTCACTACCGTTCACTGAGGCACCCAAATTGCCGGTCCTAAAGGAAAGGATTGCGGTAAAAAAAATACAAATCCAATTCGTGTTCGTGATTCTAGTCCCAAATTGATTATTTTGAGGTATAAGGGCTTGGTTGAAATCAGGGAAAAATCCCTTTAAACTAAAACACTACAGACTATATTCTCAATTGGAAGAAAGTAACACCATTGTAGAAAATAAATGTTGCTTAACCACTCGTCCATGGATACATTAACTTTTTAGAGTGCAACTCGTATCTACAGGTCTAGTAACGAGAGAAAGTCAGTAGTCAATTGGGTATATATATTTATACAAAGTATAGATGAAAATTCATTTCACTCTGAAAAGGCACACCACCTAATTTTTTAATATCTCACCTATGAGAGGCAGCAGAGTTCTCCCTGTCTGG
Organism: Hyalella azteca; assembly: GCF_000764305.2. Classification (NCBI taxonomy): domain Eukaryota; kingdom Metazoa; phylum Arthropoda; class Malacostraca; order Amphipoda; family Hyalellidae; genus Hyalella; species Hyalella azteca. Next base: position 69,196 of record NW_025942036.1, on the reverse strand, counting down.
GTAAAGGATAATTACCTTCCTAACAACAACATTCCATAAATACAATAAACGATGATATACTAAGTTTAGTATAAACATCCCACCTGGGAATGAGAGGCAGCAGTTCGCCCTGACTATCGACAAGCTGGCCCCCAGCGTGCAGCAGGTAGCGCTGGTGCAGGGAGTAGAGGCTGTGGCGACACGTGCTCGGCGTGTCCTTCTCAGCGCCGTCGCCGTTCTTCAGAGGAGCGAACTCGTCTTCTCGGATCACCTCCCAGACTGCCAGCGTGCTGCACAGCAAACGTCCATCTTAATTTTAGGCAAAGAAATTTAGGATCAAAATTTAGGGAGATTTTTTGGGTTTTTTTATGAAAATATTCTAATATAGGTATATTTTCATAAAAAATTAGGAAAATTTTTTAGGAGAAAAATTCAGGAAAATAAATTAGGAAAACAGTTTTTAGGAAAAACAGTTTTTTGGAAAAACAGTTTTTAGGAAAAACATTTTTTAGGAAAAAATTTTGTAGGAAAAAAATTTTTAGGAAAAATTTTTTTAGGAAAAGCCAAGCAGTCAAACAAAAAGATGCTGCTCATCAAACTTTGAAGTCAGTTGTGATGAAGATGAGTTGACGCGGCAAGAAACTCAAGCATTTAAACAGAGAGTGATGCTCATCAAACGTACATGTCAGTTATAGTGGAATGACTTAGTAGGCATGAAACCCTCGAATTGAAAGAAACAGATTGAACAATGAAACATTGCATCGCTCGCCGCCCAACTTAAACAGCTAATTATTTATTAATTAAGTTATCAACATGCTATCGAAATGTAGAATAATAGGGCTAAATGTGAATAATCTTGCTGCCAGCTGTAGGAAGGGACACATGAACACAAGCCTAAAGCACTGAAACCCATAACAGAGATGGGACCATAACCTGTTTCTAATCTAATATCAATAATTAAGCTTACTCACATCCGATCATCCCATACAAAAAAAAAAGAGGAAGAAAAGCAAGGAGCAACATCACAGCACTCGTGCTTCCAAAGGTGGAAAATACAAATACCCATCCTTTTTTGACTATAGAACACAGCATCGATTAAGACTCAAAATAATCAATAAGAACCTAGCGCACTACATTAATTAAGACTTATAATAATCTTTCAGACCCGGGCCTAAAACTCCATATAATCTCTCAGACCCTACAACTAAGATTTAAAATAATAACTGAACTCTGACCTAGAGAACTGGAAGACATCGAAGACAAATTTCTCCATCTTGATGCCGTTGGGAGCTTCAGGCTTGACTGTGTTGCCGTGAGCGTCGCAGTGAGGGATCTTCTTCTTGGCTACGTGGTGTCTCATGCCAGCCTCGTAGTCGCTGTTGGTGCAAGGTAACATTTAGTTACACATAAATAGAATTATCTTACATTTCTAAGTCAGAACTGGAAATTATTTAATAAATGGATATAATTCATTAAGTTAGGAGACGCGGTTCCAGTCTCGAATTGAGGTATCAATTTACTTCTGATATTAACCATTTCAGGAAGCGAGATTTCATGTAAACCTTGCAGAAAATATATTCAACGCACTATTTAACAATGGATACAATTAAAGTATACAAAAAAGTTTGTTTATAGTAAATATTGAATTTCATGTAAATCGTAAGGAAATGATTGTCTTGTAAAAATAACAATACAATAAAAACAAGAAATATAATGCAATTTGGAACAAACAGTAATATAATGCAATAATATACAGGAACAATACAGTACATAATGCCAGTACTTCACCACACGAAAATGTCTGAAAAAATTACTATTAAAATGCAACAAATCTTACAAATGGTATCCTCCCGCACAAATGCATCCAACATATCAATTCTTGTTGCTATCTCCCACGGAAAACTACAGAGAAAATGAGCAAAGATGGTAGACAGGCACGTGCATTTCAAAGTAAATATTTTCAGGAGATAAACCTATAAACAAACGTAAAGAATAAGAGTCGTTAAAGCCTCGCAAACAATACTCTCTCAGTCGATAAAAACAGACATCATCATTTTTAGCAATAATGGAATATCAATAGGTATAATTTAAAGGCCGGGAAGGCAGGAATTAAAGGAATTATACGAACACAAAAGATTCAGGCAACACACATGTTACCTTCCGCACAATGCAGAAATGATTGACAAAACAAAACTAGAATAAGTTAAGAGTACCATTACAAAAAAAATACGCAAGCAAGGTCAGCAGTCTATTGAGGTTCATTAAACTAGGTTAGGGGCAACCAAATATATAACATACTATATACGGATGCTGTAATGCTATACAATAACGGTTAAATAAATATCAGTTTATCCACAACAGTTGAGTTGCAGATAACACAATTACTTCACGGCAGGCGTTAAAACGAAGCAAAAAACGGACATGTTACAATACTTTGTAAACGAGAGATGCAGAAGTATAACATACGCGACTATTTATAACAGCAGGTAAGTATTAAAATACTTGGAAATGAACTAGCAACAAATAAATACTGTAGTATTTGTCAATGCCAGGCCACAGAGACGTAAGAATAAACGCATGACAGCAAGACTACGTGGTACATACGAGGGCTGACTTCTTCGATACTCACCGACTGCCATCACCATAAAAAAGAAAAATACTATTAGTCATACATAATGAAACTCGGACTATGCGTGTAATAAATGCTGCAGACAGGAAATGTTGATAATTATTATTTATGGTGGTAGGATCTTTTCCTTTCTTCTACTATTACCGTTGAAGATTTTCCTCGAGCATTAACACAAGCCTACTTCTGATACGTGATTCTTCCCTCCAGGCCCGAAATCTAAGGTATTTATGTGGCCTATGCAAAGCTCAACGATATTAAGACTAATTAAGACTAATGATACGCGATATTAAGACTAATTTTCACCATGTCTCATCTTTAAGGATACTAGGTAGCCTATTGATACATTCAATTTATTGGTCTTGTCTACTTGTCTTAAAACATAATTTCAGCCGTTGTGTTAAATAGTTTCATGGCATAAACTATCAAAATTTGCACTATAGGCATGGTAGTTACAGGAGTAGTATTTTTCGTTTCATATAGGTGCAACACTGGAAGCTCTAGTTTGATAATAAAAAGAACTGCATGTTCCGTTACAGGGGCCGAAAAAATTACATCACCAGAGTCTTTCTTAAACAAATTTTTTAGCATTATTGATTGAAGCCTGCACCAATATATTGATTCCCCATCTATCCAAAAATTGCATCAGCTTTTGCGCCAAAGTTTTTTGTTTAATATTTACGCTGCGAAAGTGAACTCACTAGACGACATTCTTGAGGAATTCTTGCGTGAAGAAGTGGTTGCAGATGTTGCCAGCGGAGAAAGTGAGGCGGCCGTCTGGGTTGCGCTTCTGGGCGGTCTTCAGAGTAATTTCGCTGTACTCGACCACCTGGTACACGTCGTCCACCTTGCACACCACGCCTGTAACATACGTGCACGTTTTAACTCTCGCGGGGCCTCTGCAAGGTTTGTCTGTTAAAGAAGTTAACTCGTGACAGCTATATGATGGGCGCTTGGAAAATCTCCTTTCATAATCATGAAAATAATCTAATTCCACTAATAATCAGCCTATAGCCAACCACATAAAATGAGCTAGAACTTGTAATACAGTGGCGAAGGTAAAGGATGAGCAAAAATTTTTAATCTTGCGACTATCACTGAGCAAAAACAGAGAAGGCTGTGATTACCTATTGACCATTTATGAGAAAAAATTTGAAGCCCCATAGCCAATTAATTGTGTTTACACGATTACAATACCAGGGATGCGCACATTAAAAAAAAGCATAAACTCGTGCTATTTTTCAAATAAACAAAAATTCCAATCTTTTTTTACCGACGCTAATAGGGGAATCCTAACGATCAAGCAGGAAACAACTTGAGCATGATCACCAGCATGTTTAAACCGACGCTAACAGATGATAGCAAACAATTAAGCAGGAAAAATGTTCTCACCAACAGCCTCAGTGGGGAAGGCTTTCTCGACGACCTTAGCTCCGCAGTCGGCGCCCTTGTCCATGCAGTAGCCCATGAAGACAGGGTCAGCCATTTTGACCAAGATGTTGTCCACGCAATATACGTGAATGTATTTAACGCCACGACGATCCATGTCCTCCAGGATCTTCTGAGACTGGAACAGAAAATAATGCATACATTTAACATGCCGTACGTATATTGATACTGATATAAATAATAGGATTATTAGATAAGATTGAGCGTGCTAAAAATTGACTGTAAGCATGAAAAATAACGCTCGGAATCGTTTACCTGCAATGTCACATTTTTTTATCTTTCTTGCAAAATTAATAGTAATTAAGTAACATCTCGCCAGAGCAAAAATCGCACACATGACTTTAAGATATATAAAAATAATCCACGTGCCAAAACACCATCAAATAACAAGTTTACAACAGAAATGCAACGACAAACTAATGCTATACTCACTCGAACCAGCAAATAATAAGTCTACAACAGAAATGCAACGACATCCATTGATAAAGCTAATGCTATACTCACCCGAAGTGCTCTGTAGAGACCACCGTTACCGTCCGGTGCTCTGGCAATCTTCCCAGGAGCCTCGAGGATAATTTTGCCGTCAAATGTGAAGCAGGGGAGCATGCCTTGCTCGAACACGACCAGGTTCTCCTTCTGCAGCCCGAAGTAGTCGTGCTTGGCAAAGAACTCCATGGTGGGCTCCTTGGTGTGCTCAGACGTCATGATGTACCATGGAACAGCTCCAGACTTGCCATGCATCGCAGCACCCAACTCCTGGAGCTTCACCAGCCGTTCCGCTTGGATCTGCAATACAGAACACATCAATCAAAATTTCATTTTTATTATAGGTTTATCAAAGATTATCTATAGAGCACGTGATTTATCATATCATTTTATTGGTAAATAACAAGATATTCGTCGGTAAGTTTCGGATAACAACAAACTAAAATTATTACTACTTAATATGAATTACAAGAAAACTTCCAGGGCAAATTTTTTACAATAAAATAGTACCGAGCTCAAGTTTCTCCTAAACTGTTCATAGTAATAATAATTTTAATAATAAAATAGTAAAACTAATTACACTGGCCAGAAAACTGGAATCAAAAATTTGGTACTTGAACCCTTACTTCTCACAGACTCGAACGAAATTCAGAGCGGGAGCAGGACGCACCTGGTTTCTTCACACATTCATAAAAGATATGAATGAATTTCAGAGATAATACACGTACCTGATATAAGGTCCACACATTCATGAATGATATGAATGAATTTCAGAGGTAATACACGTACCTGATATAAAGTCTTGTGTGAAGGCAGGCCCACGTCATACATGCCCTTAGGGTATGACACGCCCAGTCTCGTGCCCTGCCCGCCCGCCAGCAGCAGCACGGCCACCTGCCCTTCGCTTACAGCTTGCAAACCTAAGCATGCAGACAAAATATAAAGAATTTGCAACAGTTACGGTAGTTATAAATAATAATAATTAATCTTAAATGATCAAAAATAAATTGCATCTACCAAATACTCGGCAAAAACACGCTACGTTAACCAGAATTATTTTTGACATTATATCCAGTTCTCGTATAAAGGTATAATGTATATATGATAGCAATACACATATTCCCAGGGAATTGCACCTTCAGCGTCCAATTTAATTGAACCAAGAACCCCGCACGGGATGAAGGAGCTGGTTCCTAGTGCACCTTATGATCCTAACACTTCTTAGTTTACTCACTAACTCGTGCCAGCCTCACTGAGTACCTCATAAGCCATGATCTCCTCACACCCTGCAGCCCAGCCCCACTACCCACCCCGCTCCTCATAAGCCCCACCACCCACCCCGCTCCTCATAAGCCCCC